>NW_022758107.1:599509-603646 GCF_011630105.1 Anneissia japonica
AAACTCCACTTTTCAGTCGTCTTAGGCACTCGTTTTTTGACAAACAATGACCTTTCAGAGGTCAAATTGCTGTCAAGAATATGAATTGGCTGCTTCGCAGCAATTAAGTGATACCTAATTACTTCACAAAAATATAACCCAATTAGCATCTTTAAAATCATTTTTGTTTAAATTATGTAATTGCCCCAAGTCCATTATAAGCCAATTTATTCTGTTAACATATCTGGGCCATGGGCAGCGAGAACAGTGTACTTCATAAACAAAATCTACAATAGCAATAGGCCAATTCGTAGTTAGAACCGCGAGTATTAAGGTCAATCAACAACATAAACAAGCATTCACACAAAAGGTTTATGTCGATTTACCATGGATACGGGCATGCGCATTTTGAACCACGAATTGGCTTATTGCATTACCACCATCTAACTTATCGTTTGTTCCCCATTTTTTAAATACTTTATTTGTTAATAACAGTCACTGGATAAATCTCCAAACACTCCTTGAACCTTCCTATATGCTTAATTGAGTTTCCATCATACGGTAGGAAAGTTATTTGCATATTTTCTTCCCCGTCAGTTGTCTCGCCATTTTGAAGCCTGCTTGCATCGCCACAAGATGTGGGTAGATTGTTTTCCCGTTCACCAAAGCCAATGACCTTAAAAATCAAAAGGCACATTGATAGGTCAATGCCCATAGACGTCTAGGCCCGACTGCACTGCTAGTGGTGTTAGGTATGTTTGCTTTTGAGTATTTGCCATTAAGCATGTAGTGTGATTATTATTAACCAAATCAAATATATGGCCAAAAATGTTTTGTTTGAGTATATATTAGCTAAAATCGATTAATAATATTTTCCATCACCCCAATGAACAATCAGTTCACAATCTATTTATATTTCCACACTGTATTCAAATAGAAAAAAAATAAATAAAAGGGCCCCCTCACCTGTGTTGATAGTTTTCTCCGACATCTTCCTTCGTTTATTAGTTCATCTAGTAAATCAATTATTTGACTTTTCTTTACATTCTTCAATACTTTAATCTGTAAAAAATAACACATTAATTAAGCTTAGCCTATATAAGATAGAAGATGAAGGTGAAGATAATTCACTGGTCGGAAGAAGCCAATGCCGAGAGATCTGGTTTAGTGATTTTTTCTTCACAAACCCTAGTTAAAAAAATATTTTTTTTAATTAATAACCACAATTATAACACACCTCTCTCTCCAGCACATCAAATACATAAGCCCCTGTTTGAATTGCATTCCAATTCCTGGTAACTTCATCTGCAAGATTCAGGTCAACACACTGCTTCAGGTTCACCAGAGCATCCACTTGAGTCTGGAACTCTCTGTCTGTCATGTTTGTCAGTTTCTCTTGGAAATTTTCCAAAAAGGCTTCAATTCGCTGATCCACATGAAGAGCGCTGCAAAGACAAATCATTGTCTCAAATTTGCTCATAATGTTGTAGTATTATTGTTACATTCAAATTAATTTTCTGTACCATTCCAGCTTGCTATTAGCATAAATATTGGTGCTGGTTTGAATGGTATACTCGCCTATGGTTCTGGAGGTGGAACAAGTCTTCTCAGATAAGGACTATAAACCGTAGGCCCAGTGTACAAAATGGCTCATGAGCACTTCAAAGAACCCAGTACATCTTTCGAGATGAGTAAGGGTTACCCCGGTCTACTGGTTCAGATGAAAGATAGCTGGTACCGGTTTACCAGGTAGCTCAGACACGAAGAGACCCTTTCTTTAGGGGAGATAGATGCAATTAATTGTACGAGCTAGTCCACACCTCATGCGCTTTTAAACTTCAGTTTATACATCACATTACATTATTCAGTCAACCCAAATATTGTTATTCTTAAATGTAATCTTAAATTTGTAATCACCTACCTGAATTTATTTGCCTGTGTTGTCACGGTTACAGAAAACCCAACAATACCAAAGCTATTTCTACAGGTAGGGTGCACACTATACCTGAAAAAATAAAGTTAAAAAAAAAATTACAATTCAGTAGTGGTGTTTATAGTCCGAGTGAAGTAATTACCTGCATAGACTAAGTGATAGAACATGGAAACAAACCCTTTTTTCGTTTCCTTGTTTCAAGAAGGGGAAGATTACATTCTAGAAAATAAAAGTAAAATGGCTTACCCTAACTGTTCTTGAGTGCGAAGAAAGTCGAAACATGGTTCCTCCATCAGCATCTGCAGAAGTGAATAAAAGGTTCTCACTGTATATGTGTATGCTACATTCTTGCAAAGGAACTGGCCACCCTACCACACAATGCCGAGGCTTAGTACAATGGGCTAACAGCTCATTCCCCTACGTTCAGTAATGAATATCTAACATTTACCTTCAGATTATACAAAAATCCTGATAGAAAACTCATTCTCCTGTATGCTGGACGATGTGTAGACCTATTTATTGGCGTAAAATAAGCCATAGTATTTTTTTGCCCCAAAATTAGGCAAAATATCTGTACCAACTACAGAGGTTCTGTAAAACAATGTATAAATTACAGGTGGGCACATTGCAGCCCACATACGGCTGGTCAGCAATATTTTTGTGGCCCACAACAATCTGAGCCTGCCTACCATGTTTGGCTAGAAAAACCCTATTTTTTACAGTTCAATTCGATAATATGTAAAAAGTATTATTAAAACTAAACATAAACCGGTATAAAAGCAGTGCATGCAGGTTTCCGGAAATGTCAAAGTTTAAGTGCAGTGTTAAATCAAAAATTCACTTTGGCCCTCCTACGCATGCTCACCCCTGATATAAATCAATAATTGACTTTGTACTATACTGACCACTAGTAACTCAATAAGAGTGATCTTGTAGATGGTTCCACAGCCTTGTTGGTAGTAATTATTCACCACAGTGTTTGTATCCCCAGGATTGAAGCTCTTTAACTTGCAGGTGGTTGAGCCCAGTGGAATCTTAGTAATAGTGGTGCTAGGCTGATGATCTATGACCCCAAGATCCAACTTCTTGCAAATCTTGCTGTGAAACCCAATCGCTTCCTGCAAAAAATATAAAAGGACACACATCAGTTGATTTTAAATTTTAAAATAATAAGCAATTTTAAACTACTGTTATATACTTCAAAAAGGTTAGTTATACTGACATTTATCCTTCTCAACAAGAAGTCTAGTTTCTATGTGAAAGCATTAAAAACATATTTAGCATTACAAACATATTTAGCATTTACAGTTGTTATAAAGCATTTGTTTGCTTAGTATAGAATAGAAAGTGCACAATACAATATAAATTTTTCTGTCTCTTCATGGTGAGAGCTATGAAATAACTAAGAGTATTACTTATATCATTATTTTGTCTTTGCATATATTTAATGCGAAGACAGCCCCTAACTGCTGTCTCTCATCTAGATATTAATGACAAAAGTCATATTTGCTATTTCAATTATGTTCTCATATTGTTTACAAATACCTGTGATGTATAGTTGCCTTGAACTAAAATTTCCACAAATACTTTTTTTCTGAAATCCACTGCAAATTGTTCCACCATAGCTTTCATCACATGAGGGCAGACTTTCCTCTTATCCAAAGGAATCCACTTAACCTTTTGTAAAATTGCTAGTCGAACATCACTAAAACACAAAATGTAACATAATACATTTAATTAATGTTAACTATACAGTAACTTATTTTATTACTGAAATTATATACAGATCAGAGGCAGATCCAGGAATTTTATATAGATAGGGGGCCCAGAAAGGGACTTTCACAGATGGAGGGTTTATACTATTGTACCTCAGGCTGAGGTAAGAAAATTTATGATTATAGCGCCTCTAGATAGCCACTCTTAGACTCAAAAATATTTTTTTCTCAATTTTTTTTTTCATTTTAAAAGATTCAGAAGCTCCCCCCACCCACCCTTGAATCCACTACTTCAGGTAATTACTTATCAATACTGTATTACATGAATGTAAACTTGAATATATATAAATATTTGTTATTATTATTAATATTATATGTATTGTAGGATCTGAGGTGTAATTAAATTAGATTGGATAAGATATCAAACATATTTGTCACAGCAAATCTGATAGCGTGATCAGAGCTTTATACCGTACTTGATTGTTTCACTTGGATCTATGATGTGATTGT
>NW_022758107.1:603665-612716 GCF_011630105.1 Anneissia japonica
AATAGAAAGTGTATGTTTTACCAGAGTACACGAGAAGCACACAAAAAAGACGAGTGGACCACTACTTTATTTTTCACAGTAAACAATGGGGGGTGGCTAGTCACCCTATTCACGCCCCCACCCCCCCAGATCCACCACTGCAAACATATTTGTCACAGCAAATCTGATAGTGTGATCAGAGCTTTATAACTTACTTGTTTGTTTTACTTGGTTTTATGATGTGATTGTGATATGACTGCAACATGGCCTCCATCACTGCATCCATTAGATCATCAGTAACAGAGAAGTTGGCAATGTAATCAAGGATTGTGTCAAACAGTAACTGTAAACAGAATGACAAGAATGGTTGAGCCCTGTCTGCACATTAAAATACTTTTATACAAAATCAGTGTGATTGGCCCATAAATAGACATGATGATGTCATACCATAAACATATATGAGCAAATCATACATAATAAACTTGTATCAAACTACTTGTGAACAAATTTAATTGTGAACAGTCATATGATTTTAGGCTTACACTTTAAATGATCGAGGCCAACCTCTCAATACATGAGGGCACTCGAGAGATATAGTGTTTCAGTTGTGGATCCAGACAGGCGAAATAGAGGGGGCCCAGGGAAGGACTTCTACAGATGGAGGGTTTAGACCAGCTGAGCCCCACCATGGTTAGGGCTCAGGTATGAAATTTTATGACTAGGCAGTGCTAGATGTTCGCAAAAAGGTATTTTTCGTCTGATTTTTTAACCCTTTGAACCCGAAAGGCCGGAAAAACGGCTGTGCGCTTACGCTGCAATAACCCTAAAGGCCAGTATACTGGCTTTGCGGGTCAGGTGATGTTATTCAGGGTAATCACCTGACCAGTATGAGTAATGACATAATTTTGTGACATCATCATTCCCAAGTCGTTCTGACAGCCTCGTCCTTTTCGTGTCGAAAACCTTAGTCTGACCTTGTTAATGATCCCATCATCCTAATAACAATACAGTAATCGGAAGAGAGTATGGATTTTTACTAGAGTTTTGACCAATTCACTTTATCTCACATCAAAGAAACTGTCTGTGCTGTGCTGATGCCTAATTATTCATATCAAATCTAGCATTACTTACATGCAGCTTGTGGTTAAAACCATGCATCTTGATAATGAAGCCAGTCTCTTCAGTGCGGAAGCTGTAGCTGAGCTCAGCTACCTCTGCATTGTACGCGACCTCATTCATATTATGCTCAAGCAAACTAACAAAGAAATCAAAGAGACACAGATGCATAGCAGACTGGTTCACCAACAAGCTCTTCAGGTGAATGCAGATAAACGCTGCAAGAAACAAGTTTAATGATCATAGATTTACCTCTCAGATTTTATACAGCATTTCCCTAAATCATGGCAAGTCTCAAAAGTACTTTTCACATTACTGTATTAGGCCTCAAACCGAAAGGTCCACTGATTAATCTCAGATAAGAAAGTATAATACATACTCCAAGTATTGAAATACACGCCATCGTGTTGGGATTCAATATTTCGACATTAATTATGTCATCATCAGGGATGATGACATAATTAATGTCGAAATATTGAATCCCAACACGATGGCGTGTATTTCAATACATGGAGTATGTATTATACTTTCGTATTAGGCCTCATTGTTCATATTGTCAATAATTGTACATATTGCAGGCTACATTGTTCCCCTGGTTATTGCTACACCCATTTTCTATTGTTTATTCATATGTAAATTTTTATGCAGTCCATCCAAAGAAAGAACAGTGCGAAAAGTACTGTTGCAACATTGGCTGTTCCCTGCAGTTTAAGGGTCATAATCTTGTATTTAAGTGTTAATGTTTGTACCACTAAACTACTGTAGAGTAAAAATAAACACATAACAGCTGAATAAATGCATTAACTCTACATAAATTTTCATCACAACCTGATAACGTTTCACATCGTAATGTCATCCATTGAAATTAGCTCTGAGCTTTGCTTTACTATAGTTTGCAAAGACAAGTGAGTAAATTTTATTACTCAAATCATCTAGAGGGCTCACTCACATCAACATGGAGAAAAACAATTTTTTGTTACCTTTTGGTAATTTGAACTTATTGTCCATTTTATGCCAGACACACCCTTGTTCTGTGTCCAGTATCTTTAATGGATGTTCAGATGGTGGTCCATCATCAGTCTTCAAGCTGAAATCATCCGCTATAAAGTAAGGTTGAAAAGTTTTTAATAAAAACTACTGAAGAAAATGTAACGGCTTGATATCCTAAAGTAAGCAGGACAATTCAAGGATAAAACTGGAGTAAACTGGAAGATATGGAGAGCAGTTGTAGTTTGGCTCCTAGCCCTGAGATCTTAGTTTAATTTAAATGCCATTTCCCTGGCACTCTATAACGCTCTGTACAGACTATCAAATTTGCAGTCATGGTGTGCCAAATTGTGGTCATGATGTGATGTCATCATAACCATATTTTTCAGCATGTCACATAATGCTACATTTGTCTTCAAGGCTACATTTATCTCCATCCACCCAGGAGTATAATAAATGGGTAAATTTTTAGGGATTTATCAACTTCAGTTTGGAAAATATCTTAAGTCAAAAAAGATAAAAGAGTTCAGGTGAACCGCAGCGAACTATATCAAACCATGCTGGTTTAAAAATAATCTTAGCGAATGTATATATTAATATATTTGTAATAGCCCGTTTGAGGTATAAAGCCTCCGGGTTCCCTTAGTAACTTCTTTTTTGGAACTTTACAAACAATATGATATAGAATACAATAGGCACAACACAAAATAAATCCAAAGCTGGAATATACTTTTAAAAAGTCAACAAGTATATTTATGAACACTTACCAATAAAGATATTTGGATGTGGAAGATGTAGATCAGGGTGAACCTCAGAATCTAATAATAATAATTATTATTATTATTATAAATAATATTTGTTTATATATGCACCAATGACTATATCTTATAGGTTACACAACCAAATATTAAGTTAAAATTCACAGAATAATAAAACTTACTATGGTAGTCTTGTATCCATCTCGAGGGCACTTGTTCAATCTTGTAGGCAGTCTGATACCAGGGCTCCACCTGATCACATGACTCCTGGTATGTCTTTGACCACAGCATGTAATTAGCAGACTCGGCCGTTAGTTGTGAGAGACATTCGTTAATTGCCTGGGGAGGAAACAATCCAAGAAATGGAAAAAGTACCTTCATATCTACAAAATAATATGATGGCACTGATATAAGGCTCCGGGTTACAAAGTCCCTGGATCAACCGCTCGCAACCACTCAACTAGTGAGTGGGAACTAAGATAATTTTATATACAACAGTTGCTATATGACAATCATAAAATTGTTGCGATGCGAAAAACTTGCACTGACTGAATCTGAAGAGCTTGTGTGTAGACAATCCACTGGCAGTATCTCTCCCAGCACAAAAATAGTCATTACATCCAGAACCATGAGTATGACATGAGCTTTCAAATGTGCTACAGTCTTATTCACAATAATAATTAAAATTCAAAGTGTTCAAAGATACAGTAGCATCAAAGTTAAGATTATGCATTACCAAGTTTTAACAATTATCAATGCTTGAGTATATGAATTTTGGCATTTCAATATAAACCAAATGTTACCATACCTTGTGGTCATATTCAAATTGGAGTAAGTGCCCTGTGAGGTAATGCTCCAGTGGGTAAGTCTGCATATTATCTGAAATCAGTTCCACATTATCAACAGCATCCATCTAATTAGTATTCATCAAAAAAAAATAAAAAAAAAAATCTGTAAATTACCAATCTATATTAAAAAAATTGTCATTGCGTTGACGGACTTTTGAAGCTATTCAACAGATGAGGCATGCACGATGAATGTTTTTTTTAGCGATTTGCTAAGACTACCACTAACCATCAGCAGACGACATTGTGGTAAGCACTCAAAGTACAGACGAATTTGTCACCAACTCTCGACGTCCGACGTACTGTGTGCCAAGCTTAATAGGTGCTATTTTATCTTAATTTGTCCATCGTTCCTGGTCATTGGACTGCTTCACAATTGCTTAGCAAAAGGTTACAGTATTAGAATGGGAGTATGGTCATACCCAAAGGGTTTATTTTTATGTGGGTGCCAGGGAGGGGCCGACAATTTAATTAATTAGCTGGCGCTTGTGAGGAAGTTTGCGAAAGTAGGCTTACTCAGGAGAAATATATGCATAAAATAGAAATGTTATGCTTTCACTACATAAGAGGCGTTCACAATTACCAACATAGCCATGTCTTTAATTCCATACAGCTGCTCACTTTCAACTAGTCACCCAATATTTTTACACTCGGACTCATGGTATACTTTCTATGCCTTTGAATATATATTTTTAAATTGGTGCATTAAAATTGATTGTATATAATTATTGTAATTAAACATTTAATAATACCACACAGTGACTTGCATAATGGAAGTGTTAGATGAGAGCCTTTATTTTTCTAAATTTACTATTATTAGCAATTGTTATCATTTAGTATCTTTATACAATTTGTATCTAATTACTGTACCTCCTCTTGAAATCGGAATGCATTGTCGTCTATTGTCTTTATCTCATCAAATATCCTTAGAAATTAAAAAGAATTAGGTCAAATTTAATCATAACAATTCAACACCATTTTTCTCATCAACACTGTCACAACCATTAAAATTATCACTACAATTACCACTTAGAGACCTTGTTTATTTGCGTTTTATAATTCTACCTATTATTATATCATTATCATTATCATCACCATCATAAAAATCATCACTACAATTGAGTAGAGTTGAGTAGCGTACTCTCGCTGGTTATTAAACTGAGTATGTGGAAGTATTGTATAATTTACTACAGAGAAGCCGTCAAACTTTACTCATAAATTTTGCAATAGTAAGTTGATTTCAGTAAATGACCCATTATTTTTAATCTGATAATGTGGATAATATATTAAAAAGTCAATTTCAATTTGTTGGTCACGATACGATACTTTATTGTTACAACGGTATAAATACAGTTATGAGATATGGTTCCTTAAATACAATCATATTAGTTAATATAGAAAAATAATTAAAATACATAAAATTGCACAACAGAAATTGCTTAGAATTAAAATGCATTGCAAGAACTACAGAGTGTGAGTTAAAGGCAAGATAAACTGTACAATGGTTTATCTATTGAACTGCATATTAAAATTATGACTGCTGATGGAATGAATGCAATGGCAAGCTTGGGACTTCACTTTATGATTATTACCATCTCTATCATCACCGTCAGCACCACTGTCATCATCGTCCCACCTTTATTTCACTGCTGCCTTACCTTTTCTGTGACCCAACTTTTTGCAACATTTTAATATATTGGAAGATTATAGATACAACCTGGAAAAAACAAACACAGGCAAGAATTATTGCTTAATAACTAGTCTGGGAGGGAACATTTTACATTTTACATAAAAAAAGAAAAAAAATTACCTCATCTATGTTGGTCAGCCCTGCTGTTGTCAGCTCAACATTAATGCTAAAAATTGCACAAGTTTCATTGTATTCAAACCCAGTTCCATCATTTCCACCAAATAGCTTAAGAGCAAATGATCTAGAAAAAAAACACAAAATAATTGTTTCAGCATTGACTAAAATTTTATTGATTAATTAATTTATTTATTTTTTATTTTAAAATAATACACATACACAGAACAGAGAGCAAGATGTTAAACTCACATTTTGTTTTTTTGATGAAACGTGATATTTTCAGGAAAAATATAAGAATCATTCTAAACAGTGGCGGATTCGAATATAAGTCGAGAGTGCCATTTCATCTGGAGGTGCCATAATCATAAATTTTCTAACCTAAGCCAACCAGGTTGGAGCTGAGGTGGTATTGACCCCTATCAGTGAAAGTACTTCCCTGGGCCCCCCTGTATTTCAAATTCCTGGATCCACCACTGTTAAATTCTGTGTTTTCTTCTTATTAAAACAATACATTTAACCAAAGTATACTGTGATGATTATATTTCTTAAGTGAATGCCATGAAGTGTAAAGTGACATTTTTGGATACAAATATTTTTTATAAGAAATGAAAGGTATTAGAATCAAACCTTTTCTTGAGCCTAGCTAATATACTGCCATGCCCCTCATGACCGATCAGCCAAGATAAGTAATGAAGCGGTTTACACCTGAAAGTATATAATCAAATAGTACTTAAAAATATAAATATATATAATATAATATACAAAATAATATGCAGGATAAACAATAAACATACAGTGTCAAGGGTCACAAGTCTTCTGTGAATAGTGGGAGTTTATCGGGAAATTAGCACGGTTTTCTCACTCTTGTAAGGAAAAATCTCCCGGAAACTAACCACAAATTTAGAATACTTGAAGGTTTTTACGAACTGATGTTTGCAATACCTGACTTGCTATATACCATAGTACTGAATGCTCAGTATGCGAAAAACACCATCTGACTTGCTGTTACTTGGGGACAGTATCCATCACTAGCCACCAAAAGCAAGCTTGGTGGTTGAGTGGTTAAGATACCAGGTTAGATATCTGGAGGTCATGGGTTCAATTCCCACCAAATGTGAATCGGTTTCATGATTTTTGTTCGGGAGCATTTGGGAACATACTGAGCATTCAGTACTACGGTATACTGTATAATAGCACATCAGGTAAACACAAACGTTGTGCTTACTTGTATTCTTTGAACAAACATGGAAATTTCCAAGTTATTTCCAACTGGTTCACATCTTTTACAGGCACAACTGGAAGTCAAGAATAATGCAACAAACAAAATTAAATAACAGTGGTCTTTTGATAAAAAATTAAAATGCTTTTTAGGATGGTCTTGTGTTATGGTTCTTATAACTTGGTAAACCTACTTTTGTATAGTTTGTGGAACTTGTCTGACACAAAAGGATTTGCATGTAAAGAGTACATTGGCTTAGGAAGACCACTGCAAGAAAAATATAGTTCATTACATTATAATATGACATATCAACTATTGTTACACCACTTCTTTGTTCCAATCATCACCCCTCGGTGGGAGCTACCGGAGCCCAGCATAGTGTTGTCTAGGTACCTGTGTGTACACAGTAGTGACGGCGATGCTATCTCTTAATCTGGGGTGTGTACCTTTCTCCTCCCCTTCACATTCGTGCCTGTTCATAAATTAAATTTTAATTTCTTAGTGGCTAAAAAAGCGCCTTGATATGGTTCTTACTGTGGAAGGCACTATAAAAATACATGACCATTGTCCATTGACTCCTGCAGCAGCCCAAGCTATTATTGTTGTCATCATCATTACCATCTTTATATGTATACCTCATTAAACATACCTAGTCACCTAATGCTCTTGCCTTTACTTTCTACTTACTTGGAGGGGATGTCTGAGAACGATTCCCTTACCCACTCCTCAAGTGTATCCAAACTTTCTGAAAAATAATTAATACACAACTCTGATCAAGGGTCAAATTAAATTTCCCACTACCTTTTTTTGTGATCATATTCCCTGACCCACTCCTCTAGTGTATCCAACATTCTGACCAAAAAAAAAACCCTGTGTTCAGAGGCTGAAGGTCAAGAGTCACATTAAATCATCTACTATTGGTCATCATCAACTAATCACCACAAACTACTCCTCCTCCAGACATGTACACAAACAACCTCTGACACAAACACCACTCACCTGTAGACTGTACAGCAAGTGTCATATAATCACTGGAATACATTGCGTGTCTGAATTTCTGAAGTCGTTTGTGTACTTCAATACCTTTGCTAACTGGATCCAATTTCAGAGTTGTGGTATTGCCTGCAAACAGATCCAAAAAAAATATTTCAAACTCATAGAATAAATCTGGGCACAGAGTTGCTTGTCTGTCAATGTCAGACAAACAATATTTGATCAGACTTTGTTTATACTTGATTTTGACATATCCATCAATCAATCAATCACCTGATATTTGAAATGTCAACTTCCACAACAGAATGCAAGGTTCACTGGTGCAACGATGTATATCTGACCAACAGTATTTTTTTTTCCTTGTTTGTTCAATGTTTGAGCAAATGTTTGTTATGTTTTATAGATAAAAAATATGTTATGATATGTTTTTCAAATAAAAATATGGTAAATATGCTATAAACCTGCTACAATTACAAGGAAGGGATAAATAAATATCAACTTACCCCACATAAATTTTCCAAGTGGGTGACCTTCTTTAGTGAAAGTACCAAACAACTGCTGTTTACGAAAATGATCAGCCGGAAGACTCATTTGAAATTCTATAGTTTGAAAAATTAACACATACAGTGCATAAAAATCTTAATAAATATTAAATAGTATAAATAACATTATTATTATAAATATTAAATAGTATTAAATAACATTATTATATAAAACGTGTACACTCAGTTAGTTTTAGGAGTTCATGAATGTTTTTGGATTTTTTTTTTTTAGTGTATTGTTATGTACATTATGTGCCACAAGACTCATTTCAAATTCTATAAATTTTCTTTTTTAAACTAGCACTCATGTATAAAAAAGTTAACAATATATTATTCAATATTATAAATAGCATTATTACATAAAATGTGTATGTGTTATTTAAAATGTTTTTAGACAAATAGCACAGTTATAAGCACTTTTATTCTTATTATTACAATTCTTTTAAAGCGTTACGTTGTAATCATAAACTACATTTTATTGATAAACTGAACATTTCCCAGTCATAATAATAATAGATACAAGGTGTAATGGTAAACTTTCTTTCTGAATTAAGCTGTAACAGGGCCATTACAGGTTATTGCCCGGGGCAGAACACAGCATTTGTTAAAAGTAGAATTTTGTTTACCACTATCGACAGCTTCCAGTTCTCTGTCAGTGCTGGATTCCTTCATCAGGGGTGAGATAAAGAACTGAGCAAAGCGGTCCAATCCCTCACGGAAGAAGTTGCTATCAATTTCAAATTGAAATTCAGTCTAAAAAAGTAAATATACTTTATTGGCATTCACCACTTACATGGGTTGCGCT
>NW_022758107.1:613702-628912 GCF_011630105.1 Anneissia japonica
TGTAGACTGTACAGCAAGTGTCATATAATCACTGGAGTACATTGCGTGTCTGAATTTCTGAAGTCGTTTGTGTACTTCAATACCTTTGCTAACTGGATCCAGTTTCAGAGTTGTTGTATTGCCTGCAAACAGACCCAAAAAAAATATTTCAAACTCATAGAATAAAACTGGGCATAGAGTTGCTTGTCTGCCAATGTCAGACAAACAATATTTGATCAGACTTTGTTTATACTTGATTTGGACATATCCATCAATCAATCAATCACCTGATATTTGAAGTGTCAACTTCCACAACAGAACGCAAGGTTCACTGGTGCAAAGATGTATATCTGACCAACAGTAGTTTTATTTCCTTGTTTGTTCAATGTTTGAGCAAATGTTTGTTATGTTTTATAGATAAAAAGTATGTTATGATATGTTTTTCAAATAAAAATACGGTAAATATGCTATAAACCTGCTACAATTATAAGGAAGGGATAAATAAATACCAACTTACCAAACATAAATTTTCCAAGTGGGTGACCTTCTTTAGTGAAAGTACCAAACAACTGCTGTTTACGAGAATCATCATCCTGAAGACTCATTTGAAATTCTATAGTTTGGAAAATTAACACATACAGTGCATAAAAATCTTAATAAATATTAAATAGTATAAATAACATTATTATATAAAACATGTATACTCAGTTAGTTTTAGGAGTTCATGAATGTTTTTGGATTTTTTTTTAAAGTGTATTGTTATGTACATTATGTGCCACAAGACTCATTTCAAATTCTATAAATTTTCTTTTTTAAACTAGCACTCGTATAAAAAAATTAACAATATATTATTCAATATTATAAATAGCATTATTACATAAAATGTGTATGTGTTATGTAAAATGTTTTTAGACGAATATCACAGTTATAAGCACTTTTATTCTTATTATTACAATTCTTTTAAAGTGTTATGTTGTAATCATAAACTACATTTTATTGATAAACTGAACATTTCCCAGTCATAATAATAATAGATACAAGGTGTAATGGTAAATTTAATGGTAAACTTTCTTTCTGAATTAAGCTGTAACAGGGCCGTTACAGCTTATTGCCCGGGGCAGAACACAGCATTTGTTCAAAGTAGGATTTTGTTTACCACTATCGACAGCTTCCAGTTCTCTGTCAGTGCTGGATTCCTTCATCAGGGGTGAGATAAAGAACTGAGCAAAGCGGTCCAATCCCTCACGGAAGAAGTTGCTATCAATTTCAAATTGAAATTCAGTCTAAAAAAGTAAATATACTTTATTGGCATTCACCATTTACATGGGTTGTGCTCAACTCCATGTGTGGTGCGTCACTTACAAAAAAAAATCAAATAGAATAAAATATACTTTTAGAGGATTTATAGAAACACTAGAATTTCTATCGGATTTATTTATCTATATATTTTTTGCACCTTTGTTACATAATTTGGTGTAAAGTGTATATAACTAAAGTGTAACACACATTTTATACTGTTCCAAATTATTAATAATCTTTTTATTGGTATATATAATGACTGTTACTGTTTTACATGGAAATAAAAAATTGCAAATGTTGTATCAACTTATTTCACAGAATAGAGGTCAAACAGATAATACACAATGGGCAAATTAGTGTACAGAATGGAGTAGAAAAAGTTGAATAATGTCACAATCTGTCCATTCAGTGCACCTCCAATTTAAAATCCCTCTAATTCAAGCGCATTTTTTCAAAGAACCTAATAACAATATTCAATCTTTTAACACAAAGCTAACCCACTAGAGACTGAACAATGAGACCACCCTAAATTTTCAGGTCTTAAAGGTGGTTTCGAATTGGAGAGTGAACTGTATATAATTAATATTCATTCTAACTTACCCGTTCACAATCAGTAGATGCATTGTTGTTTCCGCCGTGACGCTTTACAAAAGCATCAAATGAGTTCTCATCAGGGTATTTGCTACTGCCCATAAACACCACTGAAAGTATGCAATTCATTAAGTAATATAATATTTGCTGATATATGCATTATTACAAACATGTATAGTCGTCATCATCTTTATAAATAATGTGTAAATGTAGCAGAGATGGAAACAGCAGCAACATGGTAGGCCTGTACTAAAAGTTGTTCTGAATTTATTACAGCATTGGCAACTGCTGCTGGAAGACCTCAGTTTGCTATTAATTAGTGTGTCATGAGTTGCAGAGTTCTAACAATACATCTGCCAGGATGTAATAAGGAGTTTATGTTAATATACATTATAGCTGGTATAAAATAAAAGCTTACTATGTTCAAGAAAGTGAGCTAATCCAGGGATATCCGATGGATCAGAAAAGCTTCCAACACCAACGCTTAGAGCTGCAGCAGCCTGTAACAATAACAATAATGAAAACTATTAAAATCAATTAATAAATAATAAATGATACTGTACATAGTAGTGATGGAGCAAGCAGTGGGTCAGCGAGGGAATTTCCCTCCCCTCCCACATTGGACAGGCAAGTACCCCCGCCGTTGGTGCTGTCCGATGCCATGACGAGATCCTCGTACCAAAAATAATAATTTGCCTATACCAATAACATTATTTTGATTGGCAATCCTTAATGAGTTGATCTAAAGCACATCTGGGCTAAGCCATAAAAACTACCCATGAATTAATCGGAGATTTTTATTCCTGGACCCTAACCGAGGAGGCTCTAGCTGGCCCCTAGGTTCAGCAAATTTCTGGAGCCACCTCTGAAAAAATGTTAATAAAAAACTTAGTTTTTAAATTTTTTGTTTCTTTTTCTAACTTCTAACTAGCCTCCCTAAGCTTCACAGTCTTATAGGCAGGCATCACACACTTTAAATTGGCAGATTTTAGACCTACTTTCTGTAAGATGTACTGTATGCATAAATGAATGATGGAAAAGAAGTTACTACTAACCAATTTCTCTTGTGTTCTCTTTCTCTTTTTGAGTGGCACCATCTCATCTTCACTGTCAGCTTGTATTCCATCCATGCCATCTTCCTCTTCAGAATCACCATCTTCATCATCATCGTCATCTATTTCTTCTTGTCCACCTGCATTCTCACTACCAGTACCATCAACGTTGATGTTTTTGTCAAGTTCTGAATTATGAGAACTGGTGGTGGATGCCAAGTCAGAAATGACAATGGCAACCAGGTTGTTCGGGAGCGTGATTATTCTGAAATTACAAATTATGATGTATTGAATAAGATCATGATTTACGAGGAACAGAACTGGGGAGGGAATTTGGTGAACAGTAATTTAGTTAAGAGAAACATTTTTGAGAAAATTACATATTATTCATTAAATTATATACATTGAAAATATGTAATAACTTCAACATGATCTAGTCATTACATATATTTCATATGTGTAATGGTGTATTTAAAGTTATTAAAGTACATGCAGATAAAGTCATGAACAAAGAAACGTTGCTAACTTTAACTAATGGCAGTGGATAGGAATATGGTACCGTACACATCTCAGTATGGTGAGTGTCCCTAATTGTTGCCTTCTTTATCATTACCGAGCATATGTCCACATGAGGCAAAAGTTTCCGTTAGCAGAAATTGTCCATAGTGAGCTGTCTCATGGTTGAGAGTGAGCTGTTAATGGTCCAGAGGGAGCTGTCAGCATCTCCATAAACTTAACTTTAATGGTTTTAAGAACGTCCATTGGGAGTTAACAAGAGAGTCCTGGCCAGCAACATATAGCCATCGGAATGTAAACAAGAAACCCATTACAATCACTCACTTCATCTCATGGGCTTCACTGGCATTAAATAATTTAAGAACCCATCGCTATTCAACAAACCAGCAGGATTTATAACCCGGGTTTTTTCCAAAAGTCAGGTGCCATGGACCATTTCTGTTAATGGCCAAAAATGCAGCATGCACCCCCCCCCCCCAGATTCGATCTGGAGTATCCCAAACTTTAATGCAATCTCACAGTCTCTCAAATTTTGTGAAATACTTCCAAATTTTCAGAAAAGAACTTTTTGGTAGCAACAATTGTGTGTGTCTGTGTCAATTTTTCCTTGCGACTTTATCACCTCGAAAGATCAGCATGTAGGCATGAAAAAACTTGGATATTCAACATTTTGGGTGTGGGGGTGCACTTCAACAGAACACCTTCAGTATCTTCTGAATTGCGAGTTCCATGAGACAACTGACCGAGAGAATGTATGGTACTGTACTGTACCTCTAGTTAGTCTCTAGACACATCTTTGATTATAATAATTTGTATATCTGAAGAGAGTTCCATTCTAAACATATTGTACGAAGGGGAATTTTAAATTACATCTTTTTGGGTCTTGTTCACATATTGTCATGTATTTATATTAATATCCTATCCTATTTTACTACATTCTTGAGAAAATTTCATCGGATCCGTTCATAACAATGGATGCAACAACGACAGTCAGTCATACAGATGTTCAAACTTGGATTTACATGCAAGAAGTAGATAGCATATTGCAGGCATGTTTACTAACCTATAGTCTTTTGAATCATTTGGAGACTGCAATAATTCTAAGGCCATCCCACCATATAATGTTTACTTATTATTCTATGCTTTGACAGGCATTAGGAAGGATCAGGTCATGTAGGATGTAATGATGAAATGTAATGAACAGTACTGAAACGTGACGACACGATGTGATCAAACCTCACAAACAACACATGGTCGCCATAAGAAATGACAGAACGACTGGGACTTGCAGTCTAATAATACTTTTATCGCCCGCCACCAATGAGTGGTAGGGGTTTGTTGTTTGTCAATATGTTTCCGATATGTTGTCATAATAAAGATGACCATAAAAAGTTCGAATAAAATCGAAAAGTTCATTTCAAAGGATCTGATATTTTTTTTGTTTTTAGATTCAATAAAAAAAGATTAAGAACATATCAGTTTTCACTGACTTTCACTGCAATATAATAGGAATATATGATCCTTTACATAAACTTTATTTTCATTTTCCTTGTGTACCGTACTCGCGCGAATAAGCGACCCGTTTAAATAAGCGCCAAGAATAATATCATAAGATTTTCTTTTTAGCAAGTCAATAATCCAATCAATCCTGGGACTGTGTTGGCATAATTGAGCTGCTGCAGAAACACATTCTTCTTAGGTCGATATAAAAATGAGGATATTTCTCTTGGACAGATGAGAGCTCAGATCCATGGACAAACAGTATATTTCCAACTTTACTCTTTTTACATATTTGTCTATGCCTAGTCCTACTCTTTTTCATTTCCGACAATTTGCACCTTTAACACATTCTCATTTAAGTTTTCAAATAAAAAATACAATGATCCTGCCATCCTGCTAATCTCAATCGGGCGATGGCCAACAGGCTAAGCACTATTTTGCTGTTTATGTAAATATTCACGCATTCTTGTCACGAGCCATGTTCTATGGACGATTACCTTTTCCGCCTAACCATCATTCGTAATGTCCTTATATAATCTTTTTTCATTTAAAAAGTGCCTCTTTTAATAATTTTCCATAAGAACCCTTCGATTTTCATCTCCATAAGCGCCCCCTCAATTTCCACTCTGCTTTCATAAGCGCCCCGTTTAAAATAAGCGCCCCTCAGAAAGGGCAAAAAATATTTTAAGCGCCCGGGCGCTTATTCGCGCGATTACGGTAGGCCTACTTTACATATTGTTTTTTTTTTTTATAGGTTTAATCAATATCAAAATTAATTTCATTTGTCCATGATTTTGTTAGATATATATTCTTCATTGCTTTTTTATTCTGTAAGTGGTGGCCCACAAGGTGTTGAATGTGAATAAAAATTAAACGTTTTGACTAATGTACTGATTTGGATTTCTGGGTCAAACAGTTCAGTAGGCAACATGTTGAAAGTCGATGATACAAAGATAATATGATATCATATAATATATAATAATAATAATTATAATATAATATATCATATATGATATTATGATATAATATGATAGATGATATGGCAGAATTAATAGCTGCTGGTGACACTGTCTTTAATTGGCATTCTGCCTTTCTTCACTAAGTAATATATTTGAGTTGTGAGGATAATTAAACTAAATAAAAATTAATATCTATGATACTATGAATTTCTACAATACCGCCCTCTATCGACAGACAGCACAATCCTCATGAAAATAAAAATTTCCTATCAACAAATGTACATCTAGAAATTACAAAACTATTTTAACTATTAATAAAGCACATACTATCATGCTTTTCCATGAAACAAAAACAAAACACACTCACAATATGATAAACAATTTTATTGACACACTCAATAGCCACAATATGCATTAAGTGGCTATAAGATCAACATTCCCCTTGAAAATATCATTAAAATTACATTTACATATTAAAATTATCCCTGAATGTCACATTGTTACACCCTGATATTGTCACATTAGCATCATTTGGTTACTAAGAACACTTCATAACTTTCAGCACACATCCAAAGACTTTCAAAAAGAAAGAATATTAAAAAGAGTATGTAAAATTTCAATAATCAAAACATTAAAAATCGAAGTACATGGATCTTACTCAAAAAAAAATCTTTACCAAAACATGGCATGATCAGAAAAACGTTTTCAGTGATTTACCGATCTTTTACTACAGAAATTACAAACATTTTATAACTTCATTAAAACATCAGTAGCTTTTTCTTCATTCTGAATTTTATTTGAAAGCTAAAAACATATTAAAATACTGTATATACAAATTAAGGATTTTTTTATTTTTCAAGTTTACATTTTACAGGTACTGCATTTGGTTTAAGTGGCAATATATCTTTAACAATACCATTAAATTACTGCACTAAATATATTAAGATTAGGTCAAACCCTAAATTTTGGCAAAATCTGTGGGGAAATCAGCCCTTATTTTCCAAAATGCACAAACATATTTCTAGGCCAAATTTTTGCGTGGAGATCGATATATTCCCTGCACAAGGCCTTACTTTACAGTCAACTTAATTCTACTGTGGTCCCTAAATGAAACTCACTAACACTGAACTCTGATGTGATGTGGGTATCCGTTATTTCGGTGCATAATTAATCCAGAACTGGCCTAGGTTCCAGACCATTTCATATCAGACAAGATTTTTTTTATACAGGTACCTTGTTTCGTGAAACTGCCACCCGCCAATAATGACAATTTCTAATAAAATTAAAATTTTATTTTTGTCCAATTAGTACACCCGCCGCCATGAAAAAAGGGATATTTAAAAAAAAAAAGTTTTCTTATTTTTATTACACCTGCCACTGTCTTGATATCTCAAAAAATAAGACATGTATTTTTCATCCGAATTATATAACTCTCCTATTACTACACTGTTTACATTCAACAATAACAATACCAATTTATTTTAATTTTCTCCTCCATCTGGATAATTTTGGCAAAACCATTTGGCTAAATAAGAAAACAAAATATTATTTTTATCATTTCCCGCCCTCCTGCAAAACAAGGTATAAAAATGTCGCGCCTTATTCAAAACAGCCCAAACACCACCCCCAGCAAGCAAGGTAAGTCTCTTGAGTAGTTCATTGTTTGGTCCAATCTACTCTTGAGCAAGTCTACATGGCTTTATGTGTAGTTAAAATTATTTATTAATTTCATTCGCATTTTATTATTCTAAAAGTATTTTTTTATTTACAATTAGTATATTGACAGTACATTGAATAATTAAAATATATAAATAATATTTAATTAATACTGGGTCCATATCTTGAATTATCATCCAAATGAAAATACTGTAGTTCTTCTGACATAAGGCCACATCCCCACCCCCACCACCGAACATAAAATTGTGCATGAGGAAACTTCACCATTTACCAAATTTTACAATTTTGAACCAGGTTTTGCAGATCTCTTCTTATCTCTATTAATTACTGCATCTAACTATCTTGTATTGTCTTGCAATATGATATCATAATAACAATACAATAATTATAACAATAAAAACAATGATAATTATAAAAATAACAACAATCCACCTGAAGAAGTCTAGGCCTACAGTGCATGCAAAAGCTTGTGAAAATAAAATATCAAAATGCTACTTTTTGCTTTCTTATGTTTTTTGTATTTTCATTTTTAAAAAAGATTTATTCGGTTTTTTTATATAGCGCCTTTCTTTGCAGATACAAGTGCTTCTGTCCTAGCTGTAATCAGCGCGGGAGCATGCAACCCCACCAGCACCAATATTATACTCCTGGGTGGAGAGAAGCTAGTGTCTTACTCATTCACAAGCAAAATACACAGCAAGGGATTGAAAACCAAATTAACCCGCTGCACCAAACCAATTTCCACGAATATAAATCTACTCTCTTAATAACAAAATTACTAAGTTTAAATTTCTTTTGTCTAGTTCTTTACAAATATATCTCTGTATATATACTACATCTTTTTTCTTATCCCTCAACGATCTATTCTACATCTACAGTGGAATCAAATAAACTATATATTTATATTCTATTCATGATCTATCAAACTATTTTCAATATAATCTATATCTCAGTATGATGCTTATGGAGTGGAGTTGTTCATTCGAGTTATTCAAGATATAGCATGTTTGACAATCAAGGAGGTACTTCCCTGATCTGATATTTACTACAGGTACAGAACGGAACCCTCTACTGCTAACCCTTGTGGTACCCGGTTCAATAGCCTTTCTCCTGCGCCCTCAAAACGACAGTGTAGAAGCATACGCACACACATACATGTTTATAGAACATGCATATATCCTGGCACCGTTCTTATTGGTCAGTTTGACTCTTCGGTAAGGTCCATTCCAACCCCCGCCCCCGCCCCCCTCACTAATACGGTCCATACTGTACGTACGTTAAAGAATGCAGTATATCTACAACAAAAAGTTAGGAGATTGTCTGCCGAGGTACTGGCCAATCACCACCAGAAGGACCCAATTGGATGCATAACTATATCCAGTTTCAAAATTCAATTCTTTATAAAGTCAGTGTAAGGCTTAAGATAAAATGCCGTTGTCATGTCTAGTGTAAATGGGGCTTTATAGTGTTGATTTCTTTTTTCATGATTTAGTCATCCATTCCCATTATCACATTATTAGTATAGTGGGAGCCTTGACCTTAACCTTAAAAAAAAAACAACAGCTCCACTTGTAAGGATACTATTAAACATATAACTGTTCTATATAACTAAAATAATAATATAGCACCAAAATCAGCACACCATTTTTGAATTTGATGTGTAACATCACCTTGTTTTACTGAAGTTACACTCAGTCACTCACTTACTCAGTTGTGTAAATTAAGCTCATTATATGTCCAATTGATACATAAAGTTTTGTTTTGTTTTTTTTAAATATGGATATATTTAGAGGAAATATTTAAAAAAATTATATATTAAATATACCCCACTCATCACTGTAAGAGCACATATTTTATCTGTAAAATTAGTCTTAGCACAACACTTAATCTTTAAATTTATAATCTTAATAATAAATATAAATTTGGTGAGTTGATCTTCAAATATATAGTAAAAAGAAGGAAATTACGGTACTCTATTTGGTGGCATGTCTTTGGAATGTTTTAAAAATATCAACAAGCTTTCCACTGGATACCTGTAGCTCTTCCAACATTTGAACTGCCATGTTGACCTCAGATTCAAGGTCAGCGGGAATGTCGCTGATGATTATTTTTCGAAAATTTGATAGAAACCCCAAGAGATTCAACTTCGCATTTCTACCATGACACATCGACTGTACACAGGAAACACCTAAATAAACAAGCAAATAAATTATTAAATAAAAAATCTAATAATTAGAATAATAATAATAATAATTCTGGATTTATGTAGCACCTAATGTTGTCACAGCATCGAGGTGCTTAACAGCAACATAGAGAAGATTAAGAAAATAAACCATAAACTAATGTACAAATGTACAGTAAATTATTTATCCAATATATTTTCGTGGGCTTAGTTTTAATTTAATTTAACAATCAACTTGATGAATATTTATTTTGATATTAAATTACTATTGAATTAAGTATAGCTAATGCAATTGAATTATTTTGATGTGTATTTACACTATGTAGGACAAAAACCACCTGGAACAATAACCACCGGACAAAAACCATCCAAAATGGAATATACCATTGTTAAAGTGGGGTGGGCAGTAGGGTGAACAATGTTGGGCGGGTTTGTTCTAGCTTTACAATAATAGCATAATTTACATTGTGACATCCTATTATATGCCTTTAATTCATTAATTCTTTTGCAACATTCATTTAGATTAATAAGCTTGTAGATTTCAGCAAACACGGTGCTTAAAATTTGCCCTAACTGTCCACTTAAATTACCAAATACAATCGGGCGGGAATCGAAAACCACAAAAATTATGGTGCTGTAAGTACTGTACTGACCTAGGTCCTTTTTTTTAAAGTAGCACTGAGAATCCGAAGTACAGTGCTGTTCCTCAGGTGCCAAGTCATCCAAGTCGGCGAGCTTCACTGTCCCGTTAACAAACACCATCTGGCTCAACATGAAGTCTGACAGGAGAAGCGAACCAATAGGAGAGGTTTCCAAATGATACAATAATGACAATACATCAGTACACACCTGAAAAATATCCACAGTAAAATTAACATGGCATCACAGAAAATACAAATGAGTAATTCATTTCATTTCATTATGCATTCCGTCTTTTAAACAACATCATGTATATAATTGAAGTTACAAAAAAAACAAACCAGAAATTTGGGAGGATTGGGTCTAACTAAATTGAACCAAATTACTGTAACATAGCCGGTTGACTTAACCCCAAATTTAACAACACACACAAATATTAAATCTTCAAATATACAAAAAACAAGAAGCTACGTGGAAATTGTTATCTGTACTTTAAAGGTAGTGTGCAAACGTGGATCTACAGGGATTGGGGGACAGAGCCATTTAGATATAAGCTTTCATTTTTCATCATGGCAAATTTAATGCCAAACGATAGAATACTGGGTAAACTTAAAAGATTTATGACTCACTATCAGTGAAAATTCTTATACAGTTAGTTATCTATGCTTGTCATCAGTACTTATCTGAATCATTGTTTATATGGCATGCAATGTTGTTGCAATTGTTAATTTCACATTGATGTTATCTATTCCCCAAAAATTCTCATGGGCGGTTATAAACAATTCCATTGTTTGTAAAGTGCTTATTAGATAGTGTGGTAAGCTGTCAGTTGCTTTTCCCATAATGATCTCACAAACCAACATAGTACCCGGCATAGCACTAGCAGACTATACAATACTATTTTTTTTTTACTTTTAAAAATAATTTTCAACTGTACATAATTAATGGCCCTCTACAGGTACATGATAATATTATAGTTAAGTTCAGTTTTCTTTATTTGCATAATACTACATTTAAAATGCACAATTCAATAAAAAAAAAATACAAAAGCACAAACACCAAAGCTATTATAAATAAACACAATACCAATGCAGACAATAAAATACAGACAATATGTGAACAGATGGAACTATACAGCTACACAGATATTAATATTATTGAATATGTTCAGAGTGTCTGAATAGTTATCCCTCATGTTAATAAATTTTATTTGCTCAGTAGTTTTAAGAGTATTGTCATTTACACTAATGATTTTATCATAGAGCTATTAAACAACTAGAGTGCTGACAAGATGGCGGGGCAATGCAGAGTTGTGTATGTGTACCATCCAAGATGGCTGCCATAGGAAAGCGCCACCTTCAGGCTTAGTATACATATTATTACCATAAATAAGCCCTCTGACTGAAAATTATTTCAATAATGATAATTAGTATTGATAATGACAAATTATTAAACTGTCGTAGCCAAAAAAGTAGAGCATCTTATTCAAATATTAAAAAGAATTAAAATCGTGTAAATTACACCCATACACCGCAATGCTCGAGTTTCAAAATACGAGTAACTAGCTGTGTACTGAACTTTCTGTGTAAATTGAGGGCGCCATTGAAAATGATAGTGCTCAGGCGAAATTTGATTGGCTGAATCTATGGCAGCCATCTTGGATGGTACACACACACAGCTCTGCGTATTTCGAACATCGAATACATTGCTGTTAGCGCTCTAGTATTCTTATTATATCTCTATGGATTTTATTCAAACTAAGGTCTCCCTCCAATTAAAGACCACTCTTGGGACCGGGGTTTTCATGGTCTTTAGTAGCTTTGGTCTCTAATTAGAATAATAAAAATAAATGACAATTGTAAATTTGGGACCACAAAAAAGTGGTATTTCAATAATTGGAGGGATCTTTCATTAGAGTAAGACCTGTATTACCATATTGGTAAGCATGTTAAAATGAGATGAGAACATGCCTAAAATTTTCCCCTAACTAATAATGATCCAACGAGACCCATTTTAATTTTTAGTTAAATGTGGTAAATTTTGAAGTGTAATTAAAAAGCCTTGTTAATATGAAAGTAATACAGCATATAGCTAGCATTAGTTTTGATATCAATACAACAAGCAACATAAGGAAGTAAGGTACAGTTTGGAATTAGCCATACTCTTTGAATAACTCTCTATGTGATCTATAGATATTTTCAATTTTATTATGTCAAACCATGATTGGAAATCCATTAAAAGCTGGTACAGTAATTATGAACAAGCATATTCCTAATTTTAGAGTTAACATACCCAAAATTTGCCAGAAACATATTACTCTGTCGATCAAAATTGTAAGTCAAGTGAGTTCAAGTTACCTCAAGGTTTGAAAAATAGAAATTTCTTATATAAAGCTATAGCATTAATGCCATTTTTAAAAACAGCTAAGAATATATAAATATCTTTAAAAAATAAATAAAAACTATGTCATGTCTGTGATTTTAAATATAAAATCAACTGTTACAGATGCAGAAGTGAAAGAATCAGTATTTTCAAGTTATTATTACCATGGAGGAAATAATTATTTCCTCCATGTTATTACAGTAGGCCAAATTACAAAAAATATGTGGCAAAGACAAGCCAAACCAGTCACTCGTCGCAAATCCTGTTTCAGAGATAATGACCAAAACGTCCTGGTAATCGGATGTCAAAATTTTTTAAAATCAGTATTTTATTTCACTAAACTAACATTTATTATCTATATATCATGCTATGCTGTTATTTTCCCCATTTTCAATGTTAAAGCAACAATTTTTGATGGTTTCTGCCTGAAATCCTAAAATTTAAAGGCTAATTTCTCAAATATTGTTCTTTAAACAGCTGTATGTTTAAACTCCTGTAACTTCATAACAAAATGTCGGATTTTAATGATTCTTTTACCATTTTTTAGCTCTCATTTTACTGTTTAATCCTGTATTAATAACTAAAAATCCATCTTGCGACAAGTGATTGGTTTGGCTTCTCTTTGCCACATATAAAGTATTTATAATTATACTTTCAATATAGATAGGCAAAATAAATTCAAATAATTGTACTTTCTTGTTTTGATTATCACAGGTACACTTGTTTTATAATTTAGGGTTTTACATACGTTTTTATTCTGTTGGTCTTTTTATTCTTACCTGCATTCGTTTTGTCCACGACATGCCCAAGACTTTTTTTCTTGTTATTCTCTCTCCGATCTCAACAACAGAAACGATGCTATGATCATCACCGAAGATTGATTCATCTTGAAGAATGCAGTATCCAAGGATCTACAGGAAACCATTTGGATAACAGAATGTTTATAATCACTTGTTCTATCCCTGATCATCATCATATATTTTTAATAATTATTAGAAAGGGAAACAAAAAGTAAAAGAAAGAAAAAGAAAGAAAATGAAAGGAAAAGAAAGGGGGAAAAAAAGAGAAATGAAAAAAAAAATCAAGAAAAATCAAGAAAGGTGGAAGAAATGGTAAGAAATGATGTTTGCCCTTCCTGATGTATTATAAGTACTGAATGCTCAGTGTACTCCCAAATGCCTGCAATCTCAATAGAAGAATTGGTATTAAACAAAATTATGGAAAATAGTTGTCAAAAAATCAAAAGATTGGTAATAAATCAAAATAGAACAGAAAAGAAAAAAAAAATAAGTAGGCCTATAGTATATAATCATTTGGTAGGCTATGAAGTGTGGAGGGACAATAATACAGTAGTTGTGGAAGATAATTTTACTATAAATTAAAATAGGCAAAGATAATGTACATTTTAGTACGGTATGAAGACACTAACACCTAATAGACAATGTGCATATGAGATGGCCAGATATCATTTTCAAATGTATGGAACGCCAAAAGGGCAACCTTGAACACTTCAACGATTATACAAACAGTACCAACGAATACACAGGCACTCCAATGAATGTACAAGCACTCCAATGAATATTGAAACACTCCAACGAATATAGAAACACTCCAACGAATATAGAAACACTCCAACGAATGTACAAGCACTAACGAATATAGAAACACTCCAACGAATATAGAAACACTCCAATGAATGTACAAGCACTAACGAATATAGAAACACTCCAACGAATGTACAGGCACTAACGAATATAGAAACACTCCAACGAATGTACAAGCACTAACGAATATAGAAACACTCCAACGAATATAGAAACACTCCAATGAATGTACAAGCACTAACGAATATAGAAACACTCCAACGAATGTACAAGCACTAACGAATATAGAAACACTCCAACGAATATAGAAACACTCCAATGAATGTACAAGCACTAACGAATATAGAAACAATCCAACGAATGTACAAGCACTCCAATGAATGTACAAGCACTAACGAATATAGAAACACTCCAATGAATGTACAAGCACTAACAAATAGTTTGGTTTTGAGGTTTGAGCATGGATGTATTTGACCCCCAGAATTGGGGATTACGCCACCATAATAGACAAATAACCTCCTACTAATGAAAATTTATAGCCCAGAGTAGCTCAGTCTCTGACCTGAATGACCTTGTACACTTTCTTTTCTTGATTTCTTGAATCCCTGTGCTTTGAGGAACAGCTATTTTTAAAGAACTATTTAGTTTTGATATACTTTATTAAAATACTTATAAACTAATTCTTTTATCACCATATTTGTTTTAAAATTACTGATATTTGTTTTGTGTTATTAACTATACTGTATAAAAAAAATGTTACGGTTGTGAATTGATAATTGTTGTCAGAGCTCATACCATATTGTAATTCTATTTTCTATTTTATTCACCGC
>NW_022758107.1:629035-635865 GCF_011630105.1 Anneissia japonica
TTTATAAGAACACTGAGGCTGAAATTGCTTAAAAATTAAGAAAAAATAAGAACAAATTGAGGCTGAGGTTGAATGTCAAACTACAAAAACCAAAAAATTATATCTGTACCTTATGTGTAGTAGGTGTGACTATGCAATACCCTCTATAATACAGTACATGCTGTACCTCCCATTTGGGGCCATTTTTTAACCGGACCATTTTTTTACGCCTATGTGCCTTTCATTCAGGGGCCATTTTTTCAAATTCAAAATTCAAATTCAAAATAACTTTGTGCAAACTCGAGGAAAATTTGAAATGTACAGAAAAATTGATAGTTATATGCAAGATATAAATATGAAACATAGATGTGTATAAGAGACAGTTTGAATGTTGTAAATCCAGTAGCAGTGATATTTCTTTCATCAGTTTGTAATTAGCATATGTATAGCACCTTCGTCGCTCCTCCTCATCAGCTTGTACTCTTTTCATACACGTCCTTATGTCATCAACGGACTTAGACACTAACTTTACAGCGACTTCTTTCTGCTGATAAGTCGCCTTCCACACCTCTTTGGTGGTACCTTTTCCGATTCGTTTCACCAGACTTATCTCCAGAATATCCTCACAGTGCAACATCTGGGAGGCATTATTAGAAAACCAGGTATTAGAAGATTTTTTGAGAGGTAACAAATGTTTTGGCAGATGGAGGCTTGTGGAATCAACTCGGATGTATTTCGTACGGTTTCGCTTTTCTTGAATGAGCTGATGGCGGAACATTGCATGCTTGATCTTGGATTCCCGTTCCTGTCGGCTTCTTGTCGGCAGACTTGACTGACCATTCGTATTCCATTGAAGAATAGGAAGAAAAAGAATTGACTCGACTACAAACAGAGCAGTCAGCACGAACAACAACATCAAAAGACGCCATATGTGTTTAGTCTTCATGTAAATCGTTCTCAAAATACCTTGATACACTAAACCAATTAAGAAAGAATATAGGCTATATATTTAGTAATTCAAAGACTGGTGTAATAATAGCCACTGCCATTTTTTTTTCCCAAGTTGCATATTTTTGGGCTCATTAAATCATATCAACATCTATAATTATCATCTATATTATTAGCTTGTACATTTAAAATGAAGTATGCCCTATTGTATTTTTATCTTTCTTTTTCCCCAGTTCATTTTCAAGCACACTTACTCACTATTTAAGAATACATGACCAAGAAGGACTAGGCCACTAAATAGATAGGGCCCTACCACTGTACCAGTGGCAGTAAAAAAGCGTCTCATTTCAATTTCATGCATATCATTCTCACAGCGAATGCAGAGTCAACACAATGTCCAATCCCTTGTTGCCAATAATGACCATCACTGCTACTCTACTGCCCATCCATGCATGCAGGGAGTTGTTATATCAAGGATGGGGTTTATACAGGCTAAATCACAATGTAGCAAAAGCGTAGGCCCTAGGTCTTGCAATTTGTAGCAGGGACAACTTACTGGAAGGGCATTGTCCCACTTACAGTGCGCTGCTGAACTTCCACCACCACCGGTTACAATCTCGAATCGTAGGCCTAGCCTACACCATTATACTGGTGAGCCTACTAGCCTAGGACAAAAGGCATATTCGTAAATTTGAGGTCCACAAAATGTAAAAAACTTAGCTTACCATAGAACTACTATTTAGTTGAAAATATAACACTAGGCCTAGACTTCTTAGAAATCCAGAGACTGAATGCAATCACCAGCCCGCAATCCACATTGTGTACAAGATCATCATCAACCATAACATTTGGGGCGCATGCGTAGCGCAGTGCGTAGTATACAGTACAGTCCAGCGTGACTGCTTGAGTATTTACCCAAGATCTTAGGTATTTTGACTTGGTCTTGGGTTCTTGTGTATTTCGTTCAAATCCTTGGGTATTTTATTTTTACTAAGAAAATTTAATATTTTTTGTCATAGAGGAAGAATTAAGAAGTAACAAAGTATATTTCAGTCCATTCAAGCAGGGAGATGTAAATCAAGTAAGCAAAACTCAACGAAGTGCACATAACATTGTTAATTGACTGTTAATTGCTATAAACATGGGTTCAGAATTGTTTATTTTTTGATTTGCGTTGCCATTGATCTTATCTAATTTTATGCATTACATAATAAAACTTGATCACTGATCTACTGATAACACTGGCCGACTGAGGGTGTATTTTTCTATCCGTATTATTACCTCATGAATATTCATTTTAATAATTAACACAAAGAATTACAATAAAAAATGGTTTAAAAATTGAACTAAAAAAGGAACTATACATGCGAAAAACATGGGTTTTTTCAAATTTTAATGCATTTCCAGGAAGCTTGGGTAATTTTGGGCAATTTTTATTGAATCTTGGGTAATTTCGACCCAGTCATTGGGTATATCAAAAATTTTGAGTGGTCACGCTGGTACAGTCGTGCAGTTTGTTCTCCAACCAACAACCCGGTACTTCCCTCTCCACCCAGGCCACCCGGCCCCATGGCCTACACGAATTTTCCCCCAGTTTCACTAAACAAATCGGCAAAGATATTTAGTATTGTGTTCAATCCCCATCATCCGCAAAAACATATCATCATCCATCTTCATCTTCAGGCCTACGCAGACCTGAAGTGCGTCACTCCCCTCCCCCCAATTTTTCCACCAAATTACCAAAGGTTCACATTTTCAGGAGTACAAAATTCAAGACACACACTTGCACATTCAAGAAATCCATCCACCAAACGTCCTTGAGCAATCAGAGCAGTTTCCAAGACCGCCTCTAATTCGTCGTACCAAGGACTTTCAACTGGAGGCATATTGTTTTTCCCCACCCATGTCAGTGTTTCACTGCTTACAAACATCTTACTTCTATTTTTCACTAAAATTATATCAATTTTTTGCTTGGAAATCATTTGATACCGTACCGTGCAGGCGCGGATTAGACTTTCCTTTGCATGGCGAATGTAATAACAGAGCAAGAAATAATTAATAGTACGCGAAGGAACATCAAAAACAATAGATTATTGGTCTAGAAAAATATATCAGATAGGCCAGCCTATTTTTGTGACAGTCACTGCACTGAAGCTCTGGATCCTCTAAACCAACGGCTTATTTAATCGATTTTCGAGTCTATTTATGTAGAAAATACATACTGTATATTTGTTTTCCCCCGACGAATTGTGGTTTTTCTCCCAGAAGGGATGGGGTGGGGGTAGGAGAGCCCAGTAGTACAGCCATAATATTTTGAAATAAATTAGTATTGGTTGTATACCGTATGTCCATATCATGCACTGTCTAAATAACATTATTTAAACCCGAATAACTATTATTATTCTAGCTCTCATATGTCCTTTCTTACCAGGGGTGGCGCCAGGATTTGCCAGAGCGGGGTCCTGCATAACGATGTTCGGAACTTTGTATACAACTTTACCATTATCCTAATTTGTCAGGCTGTTGTATTTATCGCATAGGCCTACAGCTTAGTATTCTTATTCTCTAAATTTATCTTATAGAGAGTACACTTTTTTTTATTTATAAGAACACATTTTATAAGAACACTGAGGCTGAAAATGCTTAAAAATTAAGAACAAAATAAGAACAAATTGAGGCTGAGGTTGAATGTCAAACTACAAAAACCAAACAATTTTATCTGTACCTTATGTGCAATAGATGTGACTATGTAATACCCTCTATAATACAGTACATGCTGTACCTCCCATTTGGGGCCATTATTTAACCGGGGCCATTTTTTTAGGCCTATGTGCCTTTCATTCAGGGGCCATTTTTTCAAATTCAAATTCAAAATTCAAAATCAAAATAACTTTGTGCAAACTTAAGGAAAATTTGAAATGTACAGAAAAATTGATAGTTATATACAAAATATAAATATGAAACATTTAGAAATTCTCATTTAAAAATCATCACGACACCTCCCGTGTATACTGCTGTACAATAATAATTTTCTATGTTTGGAAAGTGTGCAAAATAAGAACAAAAAAATAACATTTTGAGCCTGAAATCTGTCAAAAAATAAGAACACTGAGCCTGGGCAAAATTTTACTGGTTCTTATATATATTTAAAAAAAAGTGTATTGTAATTTGCTGAAATTTTAACATTGTTTTAACTCGCAGCTGAATTTTGTGTGCTTTTGCATCAGCATATAAGTTAATAACATGATCAAAGTTAGCAACGTTGTCTGCTTATCACGCTCAATACTACTATAGTGTCAAAGCAGATAGTCCGCTTTTCCCATCGTGGCTCTGAGATACCGTATGGCAGGATGAGCTTTAGTCATGTAGTCATTACATAATAGGGTAAAAAACAAGAGAAAGCGGTGGAAATGTACTGAAAAGAAATCACAATCTATTTGCCAATATAAAAACAACTACATTCAGATTCTTATTATTAACTGGAAAATATTCAAGCCTGACTTTATACATCAATTTCGTCGTGTTTTTCTAAAAAGTGCTTATTTTTTTACTCTCATTTCCCTGCATTCTCCCATTTCAGCGCGCCCCCAAACCTGGCGCCCGTGGCACGTGCCCCCTTTACCCCCTAGCTACGCCACTGGGTAAGGGGAGGGACCTTCAGAGATGGAGGGTCGAAGAAAGAAATTGCAAAATACGAAAAATATTAAATACAATCAGATATTTTTAAAATGAAAATTGGAAATACGGTTAAGTGTATTAAAATTCAATGCAGTGTTTGTCGAGTGTTAATTCCTAATAAGGAAACATGGGAATAGTTTAACCCGGTTCAACACTGGAACACTGTCAGAATAGGTTTGTATGAAATATTTCTTTATTTACTTTTTGTATTTACAAATAATAGGCTACTTCGCTAATTTATCAACAAAGAAAATTGAAAATCAAAAATCAAAAAAACTTTAAACTAATATTTAAGTTAAGATTATTTATAATAGTTTCTTACGGTTTTAATCGGACTAGCAAGTTAATTTCTAAGTCATCCCTGGAGACAATAACATTTTCTGATTCGGAACTTATAAAACTTACGAATGAATACGTCTATAGTAGTTTAAATAAACTGAAAAGAAATGGACTGACGTAAAAGAAAACCTATCATTATACAAATAGGTTTTTTTTAATGAATTATTTAGGCTATTTATTATCTGCACACATATATTATAAACAAGATATGTTGCAGTTCTATTTGTTTTAAATTTATTTCATTAAGATACGGTAGGTCTACATTTGATATACGATTGTGTTAATGTTATTATATATTATTATTATGTATTCAAAACATAGGCCTAATATTTATGCCTATATTACTACAACACCGTACCTATGTTCACACAGGACATCTAGTGGTTACTAGGAACTTTACAATTTGAATTAAAATTATGAAGAGCCTATTTAATAATTTATAATTTCCAACCAGAAACAGTCGAAATGAGTTTTCGCTGAGGCTGGAGCAATTAGCTAGTGCGTTTGCAGATTAATATAAATCCTTTAAATTGATTACCAACTAAAAGGAAAGATATCATATTAACAGTCAGTTAATTGTCGTTAAAGTTCTTAATACTTATATACAAATTAAGCAATTTAAACCGTACAGTACCGGTAGAGTAATATGGAAATTGAATTTTTCACTTTCTCATGGCAGGCGGACATGTTTATTATGTTATAAAACAGGTCTACCATCAAATAGGATTATTTTATTTATTTTGTTTTTGTTTATAAAAATGTCAATATGAACTTGAATGAGAAAGAGCCCGTTTTGGCTACGATGAGAAATAAACTTGGTCTTATTTAAAAGTCTGTGTATGTAGGATCGATGGTTTATTAATGTTGCAATAATTCATTGTTGAAAAATCATTAGGGGCCTATGTGTCGAAATCAGATTTCATGTCAAAGTAGGCATAACGAAATATAGGCCTAAGGTGTTATATTTTATGCATTTTGTTGTTAAAAAAAAAAATAGGCTAGGTTTTAATGTTATTTCACCAGATTTCACGGAAGGAAGGACAGCGCCACCACGATATCATTACTTTTTTAAAGCCCAGTTTTCGCGCCACCAAAAAGAAAGTAAGAAAAAAGTGCAAGAGTTATAATGTGGTATTTTCATAATTATTAGGCACCATCCATTTAAAAATACATACTTAGCATATTGGCAGAATTTGAAATAATTTTTAATAAAATGGTGTGTCATTGAAGGAGTAAATTAGTGTGTATTACGTCATGATGTTGTGAATATTCTTCCGCGACTTATCACAGTCCATGTGCATTGGGCTGATAACTGAACTGCGCAGTACATTTAAGCTGTGTGTTGCTTTTTGTATGGTGTGGTGTCTGAGAAGCCACCTGAAGTTGTTGGATCAAAACGTAAGGGACGCTTTAAACCTGTAAATAAATGTATTATATTTATTCAAGATTTATGTTTGCATTGCTATACTATGGGTCTCTTAGACCGTCTTTATATTTAGTGTTCGTGTGTAACGTTTTAATGCTTGTGATGTTGTCTGGTCTGTAAAATGATGATCCATCTTCTTCTGCACAACGTAGCTATTCATTTGCCTTGCCGCGCTCCTAGGTGGTTTTACTGCTATGAGTATGTGCTTCTTGCGTGACAGTCTGTGAGCCCACGTGCAGTGGTCATTGAGAAGAATCATGGACAGAATGTGCTGTCAAGTGTGATTCCTCAGGTGCATTTAATTAGGAGAAATATTTCCTGTGTCGATATAGGCCTAGGCTGGTTGACAAATGTCCTAAGGCTAAGCCCTTGTTAGGCCCTTAGGCTAGGCCTAAATAAATATAATAAATAGGAGGCCTAGGTCTAGTCCTTACATACATATACTGTTACATGTAAAAAT
>NW_022758107.1:637429-676183 GCF_011630105.1 Anneissia japonica
GCATGTGAGTTCTTCACAGATTTCGAAAGAAGAAAGCTTCACGCATGCGTGTTCAAAATTTCTGACGTATTAGAGCTAAAATAAAAACAGAAGAGCGATTTGAAAACCACCTATTTTTTAGTCACTAAATTTCGATTGCAGTCGAAAATGGGAATTCTCGGTTTGAGGTCAATTTCGACTATAGTCGAAGACGGTATCTAGAGGGTTAATAATGGCCTAGTTCAGACTAGGTGGATAAACCCGGCTCAACTCACCGGGTTTATCCACGTGCCAGTCTGAACTAGGTGGCTTATTTCAAGCTGGGCTGTGTTCATATAGTAACTAGGCCTGGCATGCCACCGTGTTTAACTTTTGTAAGCCGGGCTTTAATCGCTGCGGGGGGTCTTGCATTGACTTCCGGTAAAAAAATGACCAATCAGCATTCTTAATTACGTACGCCGTGAGCGTAAATACCTTATTTTTCAAATTAGCATCCCTCAACCGATCATCGAGGAACCGCCACTTGTATGTAAGACTGCACCACTGACTGAGTGCCACTGATACAAAGGTGTACTGTCACCAAATTTACAAACATATCCTTATTTCAGTCTTATCTATTGACTACAAACATATCTTTATTTTAGTCTTGTCTAATGACGTTGACCCAGCTCATAACAAAAGCCAGTGAGCTGATCAATAGGGGCCATCGACTATACTTTTAGTTATTTGTGGGTCTCCCTTGTATCAAGCATAGGCTTCTTTTGGTTTTACCACTCCATATTATGTAACAGCAACATGTTTGAGTGAAATGAAGGTTGAGTTTAATGTTGTTTACTCTGCTTCTTTTAAGTCTTTCCAGTCTTTCCAGTCTATTTGGAACAACAATAAAATTGAGTTTGTATTCCTTTGCACATGTCCATTAACAAAGTGGTGTTTCTATTGTTTTCACAGCAAGGGGTATCCAGACATTACAGTGGACAGGTACAGGACTGGACAATACAAACAATTATCAATAATAAAGTATCAATACAAAATACACATCAAAATGGCTGATGACTGGGACAGAGTAAGTTTGAATATAAGCCTATAGAATAAAACTTCACTTGATGACCTGATATCCCAGTTGTTTAACCCATCAGGATAGGGATTGGCTACTCTGTTTTAACTAAATTCCTGTTTTGTAATTCAGGTGCTATACAACAGAGGCCTTATCTGTGGTAAATGTGTTTGGGAAATAAGTTTGAAACAGTTGATTTTCTGTTGATGCTAATTAATTGTTGATGAATAGATTGTTTATCAAATTTTGCATTTTGCTATTAAATCCTGTCTAACAAACTATAAGAAAATAATTGTAGGTAATTTGAGTTGTTGATGTGTTCGCTACCAATTGTTTTCTAAGCATTTTTTTTTTCATAATTGACCTGTATAGCCTTCAAGCTCAATGAATGGAGGCCCAGTGTCATTTGGAAGAGGAAGAGGTCAGTTACAAAATAAACTTTGATTTCCCAAGTTTATATTCAGTTTTCCCCCTTTGTACATTTAATTAACTACCTATACTAAAGTCTAATTAAGACAATTTGTATTTAAACCAGTTTTGGTATTGAAAGCGCATGTTAATGTACTGTATTGTTTGTTATAGCTTAGAAATTATGGTAAAGGATAGAAACCGATTCCTGTTGCACAGAAATTGTTTGATCTTCTTGATAACAATGATAAATAGACAACAGTTTATTGACCTTTAGACAGTTTCTTCTGTTACTAAATCCCAAGAAGGTTATCAACTTGTGTGGTTTAGTTCATTGTTAGAACAAGTTATTTATAAATTCAGAATTAAAAACGTTCATTTTATGAACATCGATTTTACGAATAGGCGATTTTATGAATAGCGATTTTACGAATGGTCTTTTTCACTGATGACCTCATCATTGATCGATTATTACCGTAAAAAAAGTCAGATTAGACACGTTTTACAAAGTGATAATGTATATTTTTCTTAATAAAATCAAGTTTGTTGTATTTATTTATTTCTGGTGTAATAATCACAATATTAATGTAATATGATAAATTCAGCTAGGCTCTAGTGCGGTAGACCACGCTGCTGCACTGTTGGTTTATTCTAGGCCTGGCCGCCGTCGGCCTATCGGCGCTTAGTGGCAGGGATAGCTAGGCCTAGGTATTGGAAACTGACACCCGATCTACTTTACAAATTTTTCAATTTACAAACATCCCTTGGTACGCAAAATAGACGTCTTACTGTATCATAGTTCCTTGTATAAGGTCACTCTGGTAGGTATAAGCCTTCTCTCATTTTAAGAAATTTTAATGAGAAATGCTTCACTTGTTATATAGGCCCATCCTCTGTTTCCACGTTTAACAGTGTTTAATAATACTGTAAAACACACCGTTATTAGGGCCCACTATTATTTTTATGATTGTAAATGATTTGTTTTCAATTGTAGGCCGTGGATCTATAGTAAAGGCTTTTTCATCCAATGCACCAGCAACAGTAAGTTTGATTTGTGATCCATTTTAAGCAGTTTGTAGATGACAATGATAAGCTATATACTAAGCAAAATAAAAAAATGGAGGAGGCTCTAGTTTGACAATTGACTAGCTTTCATTAGTAGGGAGTTTCAGATTTGAGTGAATGTGGACATCGTATTACACCTGGCATGCCTACTACATACAGTGGTACTCAGAGGTAGCCTAGGCCTGGCCTAGCCAATTCCCTACTACATTACACTAAGTTTTGGTAATTCTGTACCTAATCAGATGTACGGTATTATCCTAATTTGAGTAAAGACTAAACGTTGCTGATGATTTAGAAGAAATATGTTGTAGCGCCATTCTTTTATGGTGTTTTACCATTATTAGCATTTTTTAGTTCCTATTTATGTCTATTGAAATATACAAAATAATATTTACAGTACACTAACATGAATCTATAAAATATTGGACAAGGTCTTGTCACTCCACAAAACCAATTCCCTACTACATTACACTATCCCAAATTCATATGATGCACTATAAACTGAAAATATGAATTGATATATCTGACATTTTAATTTACACTAAATTGTGAATACTAAAAGAAATTAGAATAAAACTAAAAAAACTAAAATATTGGCCAATTGGCATTCCTTGCGATCATGATTTTTTAAATAAAACTAAAAAAAAACTTAAATATTTGCCAGTTGGATAACTGGTGATCCTTGTGATCATGGTTTTCTGTTGGGCAGAAAAGTTTGTATGACTTCTCAACTGAGACAAGGTTCACGTTCTAGAGAGAATGCAAATCAGTAGTAAATGCGTTCTCGATTCAGGCAGTGAATGATCGAGAATATGTGACGCATGTGCAAAGATCCAAAATGGCGACGTATCGTCGCAGTCCACATAGTCGACATGCATATTTGAAACTCCCTAATGATAATAAGTACAGTACTTATATTCGTACTGTACTAATGATAATAAGTGCAGTATGGATATAAGAAAAATATATATTAGGATTATTGATTATTTTTACTAGTGTCTTATTAATTCTAACCTTGATTTTACATTTTATTAGACATAGGTTTCATTATGATATGTTGTTGTGGATTGTATTGACAAACTTAAAATGTACAGTTGAACTTGCCTAAGTCAAATCCAAAATGGCATTGAAAATTATATAAAATTTGACTTACAGATCATCAATTAATGGAAAACACAACAATTTGCCTTGTAAAATAAGATCGACTTAGAAATTATTCAGGTTAGGCAAAGTCGACTTAGGAGAGTTTTACTGTATTCTTTTTAAATTTGAAATAGTGATTTCATATTCATTACAAACCAAGATTTTGATCCATAAACAAACATAATTATAGGTCTGTTTGATTCTAATATATAACATATATTTTCAGACAGAAAAGACAATCTTTAGACAAGTGTTACTATTTGTTTGAAATCGTATTTTTCTTTTCAAATCCAGAATGGCTTTGATTCACCACCGAGAAACGGGTTTGGAAACAAGGCTAAAGGTCGTGGGGGTGGATTTGACGACAGTGGCTGGAATGAAGATGATACAAGTGGTGGGGGATTTGGATCAAGTGGTCGAGGATTCGGATCAAGTGGTGGAGGATTCGGATCTAGCAGTGGAGGAGGGTTTGGTTCAAGCAATGGTGGCGGAGGATTTGGCTCAAAAAGTGGCGGAGGTGGATTTGGTTCAAGCAATGATGGAGGCTTTGGTAGTGGTGGTTTTGGCTCAAATAAAGGTAAATAGTTCTAAGTTTTGGTAATTCTGTACATAATCAGATGTACGGTATTATACTAATTTGAGTAAAGTACTAAACGTTGCTGATGATTTAGAAGAATAGTTTTTGCCCATGGCGACATGGCGATTGGTTAGCGTGGGCCCAGTAAGCATGGCCGGCCGAGATTGTTCAGTGTGTGGTTTGAACTCCAGACCACTGAGCCAAACTGCCTTTGCAGTGAATTTTGTTTTGTGTCCTTATGCAAGGCAATTTATGCTCCACCCATGATAATGTGGCATTGAATCGTCTGTGACAGCATTAAATTGCAAGTATGACTAGGAATAGTCCACAGGGAGTGGAAAAGGTGGGATGATTATGGATTCAATGACTAGGGGTAGTAATGACAACAAATCCCTATATTGTTATTACTGTTAATGATTTTATTTTCAGGAAGTCGTGTTGGAGGTAGATCTTGTTACAAGTGTGGAGAGGACGGCCACATATCAAGAGATTGCCCCAGTGCCGGAGGAGGTGGTGGGGGCGGTGGCAGAGGCTGCCATAAATGTGGTGAAGAAGGGCATTTTGCTCGAGAGTGTCCCAGTGGAGGCGGCGGAGGTGGTGGCAGAGCTTGCCACAAATGTGGGGAAGAGGGACATTTTGCCCGAGAGTGCCCCAGTGGAGGAGGAGGGGGTGGAGGTGGCGGTAGAGCCTGCCACAAATGTGGGGAAGAAGGGCATTTTGCCCGAGAGTGCCCCAGTGGTGGAGGAGGTGGTGGTGGTCGTGGCTGTTTTAAATGTGGTAAAGATGGACACCAAGCTAGAGACTGCACTGAAGAAGGTTCTAGTGGTGGGAGATCAGGTACATATTTAGTTGACTTATTTTGTAGTGAATGTACGTCTATTTTAAACAATCATTTATTCCTCTAATCTAAACTTTTTAATGTTTATTGCAGGTGGATTTCGAGGTGGCTTTGGTAATTCTTCTGGTGGTGACGGAAAGAGTGAGTATATCTAAAGATAGTACAAACCACATTAAAGAAACCAGATGGAACCATTTAAATATATCTAAAGATGTTGATGAATTCTAAACCTTTTTGGTCAACAAACAAATGTGGACACATTGAAGTCAAGTGTATAACCCTTTTTTGTACTGCAACCTTACAGGTGATACTGCCTGCAGAAAGTGTGGGGAAGAAGGACATTTTGCAAGAGAGTGCCCCAATCAATCTGCAGGGGGTGAAGGTATGTACTACAACTTTATGTAATCATAAAGCAGTGGAATTGTAGATGCTGTTGTTAAAGCCAGACATGAACCGTTTAGACTCTCCTCTGTCGACGTGATTCGTCAGCGGACGACCTTGATTTAACAGAGAGAATTTGCAGAGAGCGAAGAGGGGTTTGTGAGCTGTACAACACAGTGTGTGCCCAGCTTAAGACATTTAATGCGGATTGTGTGTTCTACATGAACACAAGGTGCATTATATATGTATTCTTATTGAGAGGAGCTACATCTTGATCGGTACATAAGTTTTGAAAATTGATATATTAACAAATTTATCAACAATGTTTTTTTTTTTTTTTTTTAGATCGACCAGCAGCTTCAACATATGTGCCCCCACCACCACCAGAGGGAGAGCAAGAGATTTTTGAGACAATGCAGAAAGGCATAAATTTTAACAAGTATGATGACATACCTGTTGAAATTTCTGGTATGTAATGTCACTTGTATCATTTTCTTGGGCTATCTCAGGGGTCATCAGATTTTTTGGCAAAAAAAAAAGAAAAGAAAGGCATCAATTTTAACAAGTATGATGACATACCTGTTGAAATTTCTAGCTGTAATGTTACTTGTATCATTTTCTTGGGCTATCTCAGGGGTCATTAAATTTTTTGGCAAAAAAAAAAAAGCAACATATTAGGGCAAGTAGAAAGACAATAAATGTTTCACAGTGTGAACAAAAAATAGAATGGTGTCATTCAATGCTACAAATAAGGAAGTATGTAGGTACTGCAAGGAGGGCATTTCCTACCCTCCCTACCACCCCATAGACAGGCCTGCGTTTGTCATCCCACTGTAGGCTCCCTAAACAAATTTGTATTTAATCCGATGTTTTAATGTCGAAATATTGAATCCCAACACGATGGCGTGCATTTCGATACTTGGAGTATGTATTATAATATCTTATCTGAGATTAATCAGTGGACCTTTCGGATTTTAGCTTGAGGATTTTACTTAAACAAAACTCTCATGAATACTTATTTAATATGTATATTGATCATTCAGTTAAACAATAAATCATGACTTCTAAAGCTAAAAAACAATGATTAAAAGAGAAGCAGAATTTGTCGTGGACATGTGTGAGGCTTGATATAAACACTAGATTTTAAGAGGCCTGTTGGCAGGGCACACTTCACTCTTGAGGTTTACATAATAGAGTATGGTGTGTTGTATGCAAATGACAGCTTCAATTCGAGCAGGACTTTTAAAATTTATTTGTAGGATTTTTCACTCGACATTAGGACGAGTAAGGATGGAATGTCGCTCGCCAATTCTTAATTTTACTCGCATTGGCCAGCGGGCGAGTGTTATTTTTGCACCCTGCTCCTGGCCATTCTTCGTAGACAATATTATGTTACACTTGGTTGGTTAAGCCAGGCACTTACTGCATCGTACGACTATCAGCCGACGATTCCAACCCCGCTTACTGTGGGTGCTCAACGACATGACATCGCCTGCTGATTGTTAGTGGCAGTCACAATGTATCGTCGTAAAAAAACTATCCGTTACACGCGTGTTGTGGCGTTGCGTTCTCCCTAGAATCGCGACCAGTGAGCGCCCGGTTTTAACAACTTTGGTTGGTAATTTGACCAAGGAGGATGTTGCACAATCTGTTCCCACCATATTTTTGTGTCAGACTCACCAGGAATATTTCTTACAACAGGTAATGACAAGATTCGACATTGTGACTCGTTTGATGAATGTAATCTGAATGAAACTGTAAGGAATAATGTAATGAAAGCAAAATACGAGAAACCTACACCAGTACAAAAGCATGGTATACCAATCATCGCGGCAGGGCGTGATTTAATGGCGTGTGCTCAAACAGGATCAGGCAAAACGGTTAGTTATTTCAAATTTCTTTTATTTATTTGTCTTTATTTGGCCTGCAGTTCACCCTCCAATTTGGGACCTGAAAATTTGTGGTTGGGTCTCTATTTAGAGGTTTTGGCTTTATGTCAAAAGATTAACCATCGTTTAAAAAAAAAAAAGACGAAAAGTCGAATTATAAGGGTCTCGGTACGTTGTATGTTGTTTGCACACTGTATGTTGTTGGTAGTAAAGAGTTGAACTTCTGTGTATTGTATTGTGTTCAGTTTGTTGGTTCAGTTGCTGTATTCATTTATTGTTTAGTTAAGAATTTTCAGCTATTTGTCCCAGCAGCCTTATGTTTCAGGTGGGACGAAGAGGACTAAGAATTGCTACACATTTACTGAATTGTTAAATATATTGATAACACTTTTGCTTTAAAAAATATAGGCAGCGTTTTTGCTGCCTATCATTTCAGGAATATTACGGGATGGCGTACAATCCGGTTCCTTGAGCTTTGTACAGACACCACAATGCATAATTGTATCGCCAACTCGTGAACTTGCAATCCAAATATTCAACGAAGCAAGAAAATTTTCGCACAATACTATATTACGACCGGTGGTGATTTACGGAGGCACCAGTGTGCAATATCAAACTAACGACGTAGGGAAAGGATGTCACATATTGGTTGGTACACCCGGCCGTCTTCAGGATTTTATTGACAGGCAGAAGGTAAACAAAATTCTTCAAATACCCCAAAAAATTATTTTTAAAATTGTTTTACAATATGAATAATTACAAATGTTGGTAGCTCTGTACCAACATACACCCGACTATTTACCAAAAAAAAAAAAAAAAAATGCATAGGCAAATTAATAATGGCATCGTAAAAATATTTACAAAGTATTTCCATAAAATGGTGCCATTTGATGTCCCACTGAAGCCATATTCTTAAAAATGAGCTTAAGAGCACTACTAAGCACTACAGACTTGGAGGGAGATTTAATTTAATGATAAAATATAAAAACAGTCCAGCTGCTTCCAAATAGTAAATATACCCAGTGCTTTATACTAGGATAAAAACTAGCGTCTGAAGTCAAATTAGGTGGTAAGCCAATGCTAGAGCATAGGATTATATTCTGTAAATGATAAGAAAAACATTTTAAGAGATATTTTTTGGACTGTTTATTTTGTAATGTATAAATTGTATACAATTTATGCCCCTGTAATTATGTTAGGTGAAGCTTTGAATGCTGTCGAATGTAAATAAACTCTTCTGCCATTTTGCCAGTGAAGTTAAATTGAATTTTCATCTTGTACCTTATAGATCAGTGTGGAAAAGTGTAATTACCTGGTGTTGGATGAAGCCGACAGAATGTTGGACATGGGTTTCGGACCAGCAATGGAACGATTAGTTAACAATCCAAATATGCCAAAGAAAGGGGATCGACAGACATTAATGTTCAGCGCAACGTTTCCCGATGAGGTTCAAAAGCGCGCGTCAGAATACCTGAACAATTACTTGTTTCTGACCATCGGCCGTATAGGAGGCGCAACACCTGACGTGGAACAGAAAGTTATAGAAGTTGATCAGTTTCAAAAGAAAGATAAACTCATAGAAATACTACATGATTCCCCGGGTAAGATAAAAGCAATTTATATTTTGAATGTGAAAATAGACGAGGATCATTTGTTTTTTTAAACTAAACTTTAATCAGGGTGGAACCTACTGTTCATTGGGGTCCTTGAACAAAGCATTGGTACTGTTACTGTTATGGGCATTTATCATGCGCCTCTTCCTTTAGGTTATAAAGCGCACTTCTTTTTCCTGGTCATTGTGTCCACCTGCTTTAAGTGATGCTGCTGGTAATCAGTGCAGGAGCAGGCAACCCCCACAAGGCTATTGTTACACCAGTCTTATTCTGATTTGGATATTGTTTTTATGCAATACATTTATACAATATCCAATTAGGACAAGTTTAGGAATGATGTAGCAATACAATGCTCTACATCACAGATGGGCAAAGTGCGGTCTGACAGTAATTTTTTTTTGCGCCCCTCGCAAACGAATTAAAAACCCTATGTATGCAGCCCGCCAAACATCTGGCTAGAAAAACTTGTTTTTTACGGCCGGACACCGATTATCTGTAAAATATAATATTAAGACTGTGCAGAAACCCTTCGAAGTTTGGGTGCAGTCCTCAGTTTAAAATCTAGAATTTACTCCTCCCACTCAATTTTATGCCCACCCCTGCTCTACATAAGCCATGTTCATTTCGATTCTTTGGGAGTAGAATTGCTATTGGCTGTGAGAAAAAAAAATCCTGTTTCCATGACAGGAATTAAACCCATGACCCTGGGATTCGAAGGTCAAGTGTCTTAACTACCAAGCTATTTAACACTGCCTGACCTTCAATTGTGAGCTTTTAAACTTAATGAGTTAATTAACGACTAAATATAATGTTGAATTTTTTATGAGGATGACAGTCATCAAGTAGAATAGAGTTATTTGAACTACTAAAGGAGTATACATAAATATCCCCAGTTAATTAAAAATGCTTGTAGTAATGTTTGTAGGGCTGAATTTAATATGGAGATAATGGTCATGTGCGTAACCTCTAAAATCATGTTTAATTTTCAGAGGACGACAGGACACTGGTTTTTGTAGAAACAAAACGCTCTGCAGATTTTCTGGCTTCTCTACTGAGCCAGAGTGGCTTTCCAACTACAAGCATTCATGGGTAAGAACATGGTTGAAAAATAATACTGAAGCTGTATTTGGAAAATTCATGCGTGATACATTCTCCCTACCCCTCAGTACTGTCATTAGCCAAATAGCCATATCCTAATAAACTTTAATTTTGGTAAATATTTTCGCTTAAAATTAGCACAAAAGCTAATGGAATTAAAGTTGTCATTGCTTATACTCTATTGTTTTTGATAATCAAATTTCTATTTGTGTTTGTTAATCTTTCTATCTTCACATTACTTTTAATGACCTACTTTTAAAATGTCAATATTTCCTAATTCAATTTGATTCAGCGCCCAAGGTCATATTATAATGAATGTTGTATTCTAATATTTTACCAGTGATCGCATGCAAAAAGAAAGAGAGGAAGCACTGAGGGACTTCAAGACGGGCAGAGCTCCAGTAATGGTTGCAACGTCCGTCGCAGCACGTGGTCTTGATATACCGAAAGTCAAGCATGTTATTAACTATGACCTCCCTGAAGATATTTCCGAATACGTGCACAGGATCGGTCGAACTGGCCGAGTTGGAAACCTAGGAAAGGCGACTAGCTTTTTTGATTCCTCAAAGAACGGAAATGTTGCAAGAGCGCTTATAAAGACATTGGCTGATGTAAGTTTCATTTCCTGTTTTCACTTTTGTTTCATGTGGAACAAATTGAAATCAATTCAATTTCAGATCACAATATAAGAGCTTGAACCATACAGTTGATTATATAGAGTTAATATCCATTTTGTAATGTTGTGGATATTCATTTTAGTGTTTTTGAAGACTTGAAAGTCATGGAAAATTGGCTATGGAAAAATTATGAAAATGTTGTGCAAAAATAGGATAAATTACTTACAATTCTGTTTTATTGTTTTGTGTATTATTACATTTTTATTTTTTTGTGATAAAAGATTTTTTTGAAAATTCAAATTGATGGGTTTTGAAATTTAATTGATAAGTTATGAAAATATTGTGCAAGAACGCCCCTACTACAATAATGAGCACACAACACCAATTGTTGAATAATACATGCAAGCATTTGTGCTTTTGGCAAGTAGAACTCGGATCACTGACTTGTATGTGGTTTTATTATTTTTGCAGGCTCAGCAAGAAGTGCCAGATTTCTTGGAAGGAGTTGCAGATTCCGCTGTCGGCACATACCATGGTAGTTCAGGTGGAACCTTTGGTGGCAGAGACACGAGGAAGGTAGGGTCAAGGGGTCATCAAATCTATGCAATTTATATGTTAAACAGTTGAAAATTAAAATATAATTTACCTCCTGTGAGAATAATAATCATTAGGCAATTTTGAACCCCCAGTCATTTGTGTTGACTTCCATTAAATGTATCCTACTTTGTTGTCATTACTAAAAAAATGCATTGCTAGATTCAATGGGGCCCAGCCAATCTGAGAGTGCCATTTCCGGCCATCTAGAGGTGCCATAATCATAAATTTTCTTATCTAAGATCCACCCATGGTGGGGCTGATGTGGTATTTGACCTGTGAATATCCTTCCCTGGGCCCCCTCTATTTTAAATTCCTGAATAATAATAATAATAATAATTTTGGCTTATATAGCGCATTATGCTAAAGCCTCAATGCGCTTAACAGTAAAAATAAAATTCGGTACTGAAATGAGCCTGTTGATTTGCCTGTTTTGACCCATCAAATGCCAAGGGAAAGGTTTAAGGAAATATGACGAAATGTCTATTTTACGTACTTCAGTACCAAAATGTTTTTGTAAATTAAAATTACTTGTTAAATAGAATAGAACGTATATTAGAAATCATTTTACAGTAATGTGTTTTTTTCCCTGAGCTGGAGTGATTGAGTTGCCAGCTTATTCAACATTGCCTACAAGAATTTTATCTGTGAATTCTTTGCCTCCTTTTACAGAGAAACAACTTCAGTGGTGGTGGCGGAGATGGTGGTAACTGGAATTCTGAGGATGCAGGTGGAGTTACATGTACACAAGCAGATGATGATGAAAGTTGGGACTGATGAAACTTTGACCGATGAAACTTATTTTTTCAGCATTTCAGAGCCATTCTTTAGTCGGAAAAGAATAATAAATAACAAACAATTGCCATTATGAAGAAAAAATGGCAGTACGATTTAGTTTATAGTTGTTGTTGCTTTAAATTCTGTATATTGCTATATACTACATGATATAATCGAGTGGAGAGAAGGGATGAGGTGTGTAATCAAGTTCAACACTAGTTCTGCACATACGTTGATCTGGATTGTCAGCATTAAAAAAAGTTGTTGGTGTACAAATAATGAATGTTTATGAGGCAATGGGAAGAATATTTTCATGAGTTGAACGATTGATTGACTGAGTTGATTGTTCATCTTTCGATGAGTAAAGACATTCTTTCCATTGCGTTCCTAAAAAACATTAATTGTTTTATAACACACCTAAAATAGATTCTTGTCATTTGATATTTTATGAAAAAAAAATCTTCCTTTTTTTCCGAATGGAAAATTCCTGCATCTTTTTAACCAATGAAAAGATTGTACAAGGTTGAAATCATCGTATTATAGGCACCATGCAATGAAGCGAAATGGATGGAACGATAATGCAGATGGAAGTAAAAATGCATGGTGGAACTAAATTTCCATGAAGCGTGATGACATGGTGTATATAAACATCACATGTTATGAAATCCCTCAATCAAATGACAAGGATCTATTAAGGTGTGTTATAATAGTTATTAATGGCAGAGTTAGGGAGAAAGTAAAGGAAATGTGAACAAGTATATTAACTTCGTCCACTTAATATGATATTGCTTATGTATAATATATTTCTATATTAAAATAAAAGTTGCCTTTCAAAGATCATGTTATTTGCTTGTCATAGCATTCACTGTCTGCACAACTATGTCTGCACGACAGTTTTATTAGCGAACTTATTGTTGCATGGTCATGTGACCACTGTGGGTGAGGCAATCACGTGAAAAGTCTGTAAAAGGTAACTTAACACAGTCAACAAAGTACCAGTATCCATGCTGGTGTATCTGTAATATTTAGAAATTTGCAATTAAAATAAAATAAACATCCTGGCATACAGGTTTATACCTATCAGATCCAACATTCAGTGTTTGATCAGATGTTCTATACTATAGTAATGTATGCTTATTTCAGACATGAAACAAATCATATAGTTCTATGTCTGTTTAAAGTCTGATAATATTCACCAAAGAAAAATCTGTTCAAACATTGTTGAGTCTGCAATCTGTATGCCTAAGAAAGTGTATAATACATGTACTATAAATGCTAAGACAAACATTATTTATTATTTATTTATTTTTTTTTACAAAGTAAAAAATTTCTGTTAATTTTGATTATTAGTTTTCAGTGTTTCTAGTTTTTGTTAGCAAATTGCATGGATTGTAATCTTCATATATCAATTTTATTTTATATTGAAATATTTGTGTAGGTAAATACCATTAGTGTTCAAAGGGATTAAAACCTACTATTGTTATTGCACTTTAAAATTAAATTAGACGTTTTGTTACTGATGATTTAAAACTTTAAAGCATGTTGAATTAAATTTGTTAATCAAAATTGTAGCATGATCTTTGCTTGTAGTTAAAACAAAAAGCTGACCTTACACTTTGCTGATGGCCATTGGCAGGTGGATCAGGCCCCTAAATTTTTTCACATTATTAAAAAAAAATGGCGGGAAAGAAAATTATATTCTAAAATTCAAGTCTGAGAGCGTCGTTTCGCTCCATCGAGAAGTGTCATAATATTAAATGTTCTTAACTCAGCCCCTACCATGGTGAGGCTGAGGTGGAAGGCCTATCCTACATCCGAGAAAGTCCGTCCGTCTCCCCCCGATCAGCCACTGTGGATCTGGAAATGACTTCTTCGAAACTTGGGACCCCTGCAGACATCACACCCCGTCTTGTCCTTAAGCGTTTACAGAAATGGAAGTGATAGTCGTAGAACGCAGTGCATGCACATTTTCACTATCACACAAATCGTAGAACCAGGTCAAATAATTTCATAAAGGTACAGTACTGTATACGTTGCCAAAATCAAATGTTATATTTTTGTAGTAATAAGTCTATAAATCGCTTGCAAGTTTTTTGGCTGGACTTGGCCCATCAACTCGCATCCTAAGCCGATTTTACCCTAGGGTGATTTATTTGCGCAAATTGAAAGCGTTGGTTCGCTTCCCGACCTGATTTTTTTTTGCTTTGCAAAAATTAGTACAGTAAACAATTCAAACTACTGATTTCGATGAAGCAAAAAAAAAAAACTGATAGAAATATGAATGCTCATGAACCAATACTTTAGGCTTCAGCAGTGGCGTATCTAGGGGGTACACAACCCTTCAAAAATTACTCGCGCCCCCAAAAAAATCATGGTCAAGTACTTAAAAATCACCTTATTTTGCGAGTTAGAGGCCCCTCACTTCACCTTCGCACCCCCCCCCCAATCAGTACCCGGCTTCAGAGTGAGAGCTATCACAGCAGTAAGACGTATTTTTTGTGAGACCGATTGAGACCTACCAGTGACATCTTGTATCCTTGAGTAAGACCCTTTCTGTTAAACCCTAGCTGCCTCTTGGATATTGTTGCTAAGGTGTGTTTTTGGGCGTGCATATTCCTTATCCTATGGTAAGACACTTTGGTATTAATGGACCTTGTTGCCAAGGTGTTTGTAGGGCGTGCATATTCCTGGTCCTGTTTTGATTGACATACTGTGAAGGCCATAAGTTTCTTCTACAGGTTGGTTGTTACGCCATTGGTTCTTCGTGCATAACAGCACATAGTGGTTGCGCCAGGATTTGCCTGACAGGGGGTCCAAGTTCCCCCGACGAAAAAATCTTAAAAAAGACAATTTAGGGGTTTTAAAGGCTTATTTACAATTTTGGATCTACCATTATGCAGAAAATACATACATTTTTTTTTCCTCCCCACTAGTGCCACCCCTTACAGCACATGCACACAAGAACTTGGAAATCTTTTTGAAAAGAGCAGATAAAGTACTGCATTATGGCTGCAGACTAATCTGAATTGTGTCTGAATAAGGACTTCCATTTACAAGATGCTTGGGTACTCAATTTTATAAAAAAAAAATGTATCGCTTGTAATTCTATAATAGAAACTTTTTAATGAAAACAAAATGAAGGAAAACATTCTCTTTCTGTCAAATTATACTCATAATTTCCTGACTGCCACAATTCAGCAAATGATTTGGTCTATATCAATATAATACTGTACGGTTATAACTATAAATTTATATCGCCAAGTACAGATAGAACAAACCTTATTCAGTTCAGGACAATAGAAAGATAGTCAATAATAAAGTGTGTTATTGTTAGCTGTCCGAGAAATATAAGGAAATAATGATTACATTAAATGAGCAAGAAACTGCAAACAAAAATTTAATATACAATCTTAAAATAACAATCAAGAAATTGGAAATTACGGTATCAACCAAATGATACAACTCATTCAGTTCAGGACAATAGAAATATAGTCAATAATAAAGTGTGTTAGTGTTAGCTGTCCAAGAAATATAAGGAACTAATGATTACATTAAATGAGCAGGAAACTGCAAACAAAAATTTAATATACAATCTTAAAATAACAATCAAGAAATTGGAAATTACAGTCTCACCAAATGATACAACTCATTCTTGAACCTAAATACCTTTACATATTAAAACGAAAACCCTTAATTTTTAAACTTAAAATATTAATTTAATTAAATTTTGTTGTGTGTTGAAATTACATACAATCATTAATATTAATATGTATTATGTACTGTTATAAAAAATATGTATGTAACAAGTGTAACAATTAATTATAGTGCTTTTAAAATGGAAGACAATGACCGTTTTATTGGAAAAAAAAAAAAAAGAATTTTATTGAAAAATTTTGATGTAGCACAATCAGCCAACCACAATGCCGTGGATAACATACATTACTGTGAACTAATTAAATTGGGCTTGCTATGGCAAAGCCAGCACCAGTGACATGCACTTTTAAATGATGGGTCATTTGAATTAATTTACTATTGCCAAGAAAAAGTATTACAGCTTTTCTGTACTTGCACTAAAGTTTACAATAATGCCACATTCTTTTACTAATTACTGTTTTAACACTTGGTGACAGTACTCTGGTTGTGAGATGGCAATCCTCAAATTCTATCTAAGCTATCTGAAAAAAAAAAATAGTGATATTAATATGGTCTGCAGTAAAGCATATTTACATTGGCCTATAAAACAGGCTTCTAACATTAACATAATAACCTCAATTTATAGTAATTATTCAAAAACAAATATTTCAGCAGCAATTTAATTAATGGGTTATTTCAATGACTTTTATAAGCAGTCTGTTTCTTAATAGAATAATTTATATACTTTATATAAAAGAATATGTATTGTACTATACAGCACATCTAACAATATATGCCTAATATAATTTAGCGCCGATTAGTTACTGTCTCACTGTAATGGAAGTCTATGTGATTTTGTTATTGGTAAAAATTATGGGAATTTATATAATACTTACAACAGCAATTCTTAAATTTTTTAGCTTAAATTTTTGTTTACCAGTTAATGATTCATATTGAGTAACGTTTTTTTTTTAAATGTCCCAATGAAAGTGTGTCGCAGCAAATTGCCTGAACGTTTGTTTGGGTTGTCTGCTAAAAGTTGGAGAGCCGCCAGTTTATGGGCTTATCCATTTCTTCATCATTTCAACAAGACTATGAAACATAGAGAGCAGCTTAGCTCAGTCGGCTAAACTGGTGTATAGAAAAACATGATTTATACTAAATTTCTCAGAACAAATTATGGTTTAAATATTGACAGACAGAAATGTCCCAATCCAGGTCCCTGCATGTTTCATATGTGAGGTCTCACTACAAAATGAAATGCATCATCGTTGGTGAAATCATATTGAGATATTCACCAACATAAGTCAACTTCAAAATTTTTACAAAATGTTGATTTTAATATTTTAAAATAACTTGATACTTATATTTTATGATTATATACTTTTTTAAGAATTAGGAATTTTCTTACTAAAACAGTGTTTGTTCTCTGCGCATATTCTGTAATTCTAGTCTTATTATTTGTAGAGGTTATCTTTGAGACCGATTTTCTCAAAACATGGTTCTCGTACACCTAAACTTTAAATGCTCACATCTCTGGATCTATTTATCCTAGGGAAGCCATTCAAAGACCAAATTATAGCTTATAATTTGATCTACCCAAATATAATATAAACTCAATTTTTGATTTTCTAACCATGATATTCATTTTGTGGAGACACCTCACATATGAGTTCCCACAAATGCTCTGAATTTTTCTTTGTGGCAAATCTGTAATATTAAAATGTCGATAATTTTTAACCATAGAAAAATACTCTCCAAGTCTTTTCAACCCAAGCATAGTTTATATATATTTTCCCAATGAAGACTATTTTACTTACAAACACAAATGATTAAAATTCTTTTTCAATTACGGTATTTAAAAAACAAAAATAATAAATGAGGAAGTTTATTATTGCAGAAAAAGGCCATAAAATATTACTTCAAGGAGAACCCCTCTTTCTATGTTCATGGGTTGAATATTTCTACTGAAACTTAATTTTAAGGCACTGTTTTTTTTTGTTTTTTTGTTTGTTTAATGCTTGGTTCTTGAATTCAGTGCCACGTAATGTATTTTTAAGCTTAAAGCACTAGTGTGGTTTGTGGGCACTCCCTAATAGTATATAAGATTACAGACATTTGGATGTTGTCTGTAGGCAAGCAATAATATCCTGTACTAATATAGTATTTATTTACAGATATTGGATTCAATGTACACAAAAATATACTTTAAACTCAAAGCAATAGTGTAACTACAAGGGAATTCCCCTATTAAGTATACTGTTTAAGGATAGCAGAACAACACGACACACATGGTGCAAATTTACTGGCGTGATTTGTGGGGATTCCCCTAATATAGGTATATAATGATAGGGCCACGACACTATTGGGATACTGCCTAAAGGCAAGCAATATCCAATTCTTGGTTCATACTTTTAACTTAAAAAGGCAAGGGGATTTGTCTAAAAAAGGTATTGAAAACATGACACTATCAATCATTCAAAGTCAAACACTTAAGCTATTGGTGTAACCGCAAGGGGAATTCCCCTGTTAGGTATGTAAGGTGTGGGGCGAGGCACCATTGTGATGCAGTCGATGATGGGACAGACACTGACACACAGGGTGCATCCTGTGCAGTCTTGGGTCACATGAGGTAAATGGGTCTCTGGGTCAAACTTGATGGACTGGTAGCCGCTGTCGTTGCAAGTCATGTAACACTTGCCGCAGTTAATACACATTTCTTCGTCGATCAGCGCCACGACTTGTTCTTTGTTATTCAAGTCGCCATAGGTTCCTATCTGTGACAGGGCACGGCCAATTACATCCTAGAGAGATGAGTTAAAAAAAAGACAGATTAGCATCACCTCAAAATATTACCGAAGAATCGGAATCTTTATTTTCCATATCAATATATATAGTTGGTAACCAAATTGCTGAGATATATATGAGTGGGGGAGACTGGTAAGTTAGTGGTGCAATGCACAACTACGTTTAAGCTATAGAAAAACTGTAAACCCGTTGTGCCAAAATTCTACAACCTATTAGTTTCTTGAATAATGTTGATTCGTAGAATTCATAGATTTAAATGGTAATAATATTTTACAAGTAGGTTTTCACTAGTTTTCCTTAAGAAAACTGCTAAACATATCTATGAGTAAGAACAATTAGTGTTGCACTCACCTTTACAGTTGGCACTGGTTTCTTTTTAAGACTCGGTGGTTCTGGTTCCAAATCATCATCACAGAGTTCCACGGTCTTTTTATGTTGTGTCACTAACTTCTTACGTTCCTCCAAGTATGGACCAAAGGACGGCAGGTGCTGAAGGAACAGAACATAATATTATTAATATTGTAAATATCAAATATCAATGAATTTACAATACCCAAACTTAAAGTATGATTATTATAATTTGTATCCATAAATTATTTAACAAGTTTAAGAGGTCTGGCAGGAATCATGCTTGGTTTTTTGTCTTCCACCCCAAATTTTTTGGAACTTATACCAGATGACCGTAGAAGATCATTTAACATCCTTCGACATTTTTATTCAGGAATGTCAAATACTGTTTGTGCTTTGAGAATTCAATATGCCATTAGTGTTATTTATACCTTTTTTATACCTTGATTTGCGAACTTATTTTTTTAAAGATCGTCCGTGGAGGGTGAAACAAAATTAGCAAGTGGTTTGCAAAAACATCCAGACGGAGGAGAAAATTAAAATTAAATTTTATTGGTGAATGTAAACAATGTATTGGAATGCTTAAAATTTATATAATTAGGAAGAAATATACACCATATTTTTGGAGGTTTTAAGACAGTGGCTGGTATAATAAAACTGTAAAAAAAACTTAATTTTTGTGGTGGTGGGTGTGCTAATTAGCCAAAAATAAAATTTTATTTTTATTCAAAATCATTGTTATTGGCGGACAGTTGGTTCACTAAACAAGGTATAAGAAAGTGTCACTTTCAAACGTACAATAAAGTTATAACAATGACAATTAGTACATGTTGTTACCTTGATTTTTGTTTATAAATGCACAATTTTTAATATCACCTAATTATATTTAATGATTATTATTATCACTAATTTCTATTGGCTCTTTGATTCTGTTGAAAACAAGTTTGGGACACTGTTCAATCCAGAAAGGACCAGCACAATGAACAACAACATATCAATACCTTTCCAATAATATCACTAATCTTTGGTATTTGCTTTCCTTTCTGATGTCTCATTGTTGGTGGGCTCTGTCCATCCCAGTCACTCATTTCATCAAGGCTCTCCAGGTAAAGTAGAGCTTTCAGCCCAGTGATGTAGTCATCGATGACAGTGAAATCTTGGTTCTGAATTGAGCTGCAGACCTGACCACAAAAATGCAAAACATTGAGCTCTCAAAGTGTGTGGGGGATATAAATATAATTTCAAACAACCACTCCTATAATAGTCTTTGTCAGTAATACCAAAGGATCCACTGATTATTTGCAAATAGAATGAGTATCGTAAACTCCAAAGAATGACAAACGTGAGGCCATAATTGATTCTACATTTCGTTCATAATTAGAACATTGTCAATTCTTGACACCATATTCATATTCTATTGTCAATAATATGTTACAGTGTATATATTAGTTTATTATGACAAACCAATTGCAAGGTGGCAGTGGTATCAAATAAAATATCAATAATTAGAGGGAGACCAGTATAACACCCAATAAAACCATTAGTTTACGAATATTATAATTTCAACTGTGATTATTGACCCTGTGGTCAGGAGCTCCAACTGCACTCTGTTCATTCTCGGTAGGCCATGCACTGACACCCCAGCAGGTATGGTTGACAGGCTCTAAAGTGGTTCACAACATGTTTGAGCTTACAAGGCAAGTATTTCATGGTATATATATTGAAGCGGTTGGCTCATCGGTTGTGGCTTGGACTCCCAACCTCGAGGTCGGGGGTTCGAAACTCTCGCTGTGCAAATCACTTGGGCAAGGCACTTTATCTACGGTTGCCTCTCTCCACCCAGGACTAAAATGGGTACCTGGTAGGTTCCAACACAACTGCGCTGATTACTAGCCGCAATGTTATGGAATAATAATATAATTTAATTTAATAATTTAATTTGGTGTTCAATGTGTTTGATCCAATGACCGGGTAGTAATGTGAAGCGCTTAGTGGCTTTGTTAAGGCATTAAGCGCTATATAATTATATTATATTATTATATAAAATGTAACCCCTTTTATACATAGAAGTGGCTTCCAGTGCTGTGGTTGGGCTGAATTTCAATAGATGAATAATAAATATTTACATAGGTTATAATTTACCTGCAAAACTGAAGCTCCACTATGCAAGAACTGGAGACCCGCCTCTGCAGAATCAATGCCACCTGTTGCCAGAATTGGAAAACCTGGTAATGCCCTAGCTATGGCGGATACTGCACGCAATGCGATTGGTCTAATGGCATTACCAGACATGCCTCCGTAAGTTGTTCTACCTTCCTTACCGACGGCTGGCCATGCTTTTCCATTTGCTCTCAGCCCCATTAGTCCGGACACGGTGTTGGTAGCTGTCACACCATCAGCACCACCTAAATAGTGGTATTTGAGAAACATTTGAACATGCCAATTTAAAATAATTTTACACCATAGTAAGTGCAGTGTTGTCTAAAAGTTGAAAATTGTACCTGTACAATTTATTAATATATTAATAATATATTAACAATAGTACAGGCATTAATATATTGTTATATTTAATTATTTCTATGAGTTAAAGTTTACAGTAACTAAGTTTTTGTTAATTATACCTTCGTGCGCTGCAGTTGCAATATTCACAATATTGGTGACGTTGGGGGTCAGTTTGGCAAAGAACGGCACCTTGATGGCAGCCCGAACCCAGCGACATATATTGAGGACCAACTCTGGATCCTGTCCACATGCCAGGCCCATGCCACGTTCTCCCATTCCATGGGGGCAAGAAAGGTTTAGCTCCAGTGCATCAGCTCCAGCATCCTGTAAAATAGTGAATAACTGTGATTTTCCAAATCTAATGAATAAATTTTGGATTATTTTGACTGGTTTGTACATCTGATAGAATTCCTTGAGACTGCAACAGTTTTAATAACAAGAAGAACATTAAGTTTGTTCTCTACAAGACAACCAATCTTTACTATCAAATCTATAAAATTAATGAAATATTTAATAATGGATGTTGTTACCTCGGCCATCTTGGCAAGCTTAGTCCAGTCATCCTTGTTATAGCCACACATGATACTTGCTATGATGATTCTATCTGGGAAGTCTGGCTTCAGTTCAGCAACACCTTGGCACCAATAAGCAGCTGTCTTCTCACTGATTAACTCAATGTTTAGAAACGCACCTTGTCCAGGTCCAAAAATATGACCTGAAGTTGTTCCACGGACAATTCTTGGAGAAACATTTGTCACAATATCCTAGAATCACAATAGATAAGATATGGTATGATTCTGGTCATATGGTAGATCTTGTGAATCCTTTACTCATGTCGATATTTCTCTCTCTCATTTTACAGCATACCTACTATATCTTAAAATATCTTGATAATTGATTCTCAATACTGTATAGGTTGTCGTAGTGCAAATGGTATCTGAATTAAGAAGAAAATAATTGGAAATATCTTGATACCTGATTCTCAATATACAGTAGGTTAGGTTATCAGAAGCTTTAGATGTCTACTGGTGAAAAGAGAATGAGGATGATGGGTCTAATGTGGTCTTATATTCTACTGTACATCTGCTTTTTAAGGTAAATCCGGATTACAATTCTATGTCAGATACTAATTAGGAAACATTTTCAATTTCTAGATAGGTTAAATAGGCAATATCAACTGCTCTGAACCTTGTCTGTATGTCTGTTAATTTCAGTTGCATAAATTTCTAATGTAAAGGTATAAGGCCCTGGTTCTTAATAGGTGGTCTGCGGGCCAAATTGGGCCTGCAGAGCAAGTTATTCTTGCCGGCCCCAGGAGAAAAAATTAAAATATCAAAAAAAAAATATATTTAAAAGTAATAATCATTCGATGAATATTTACTTTAATAAGGTGAAGACCAAAACACAGCACTGGGCCAATGTGAAGTAAGGGTGTGACCCCACCCAGATCTATAATAGGCATAGGGGCAATGTGCAATATGCGCTATATAAATACAACATTATTATTATAATCAAATTCATTACCACCAATCGACAAACACCAAAAGAATATGACATACCAGATTTTATTTTGAATAGACCTAAGGTTTTACAGGCGAAGTGTTTTTAGGCCTTAAAGCCTTGGTATAATAGTTGGTATACTGTAGGATAGGTGAAATTACACAGAAAATACTGATTGTGTGCCAATATTATGTTGAACAATTGTTGTATCACTGAAAAAATTACTGTGTTTTTGTTACGATTATGTCTGTAACTTTATTTTTGGCTTGAGAATAATCCTACAGGATTAGTCCTAACAGGGAGTTGTTCTTAATATTTGGCCTGCGAGGCAATTAAATTTGGTCCGTGAGAAAAAAAAAATTAATACATAATAAAAGTTTGATGAATACATTTTCAATAAAGTAAAGACAAAAATGCAACCCATGGGTAATGAAATGGTTTGAAAAATGAGCAAGATGATATAGGCCATAAATAGCGCCAAAAATCAATCACTGGGTACTTTACATATTATTCACTGCGTGCTTCAAACAAGGAAAAAAAAAATGTGATGTGATTAAAAGGGTTAATCCACTCAGATCTAAAATTAAACCCAGTAAACTGAACTATAAACAAATTCCCAAGGTTGGTATTAATTCTTATTAGCTGTGCTAAATTTAACATAGTATACCCAGAGGAATAAGTAAAAACATAGACATGTTAAAATTTGAAGGATTGCAGAGTCCTGATTCATGACTCATGTTTGAAGAAGGCCATTGTTATAAATCTTAGAGGTAAAATGATCATTGAGCTGTTATCGACAACAAAATTCGTAAGTGTACTTATTTTACATGATAATAGACAGTGAAAGAACAGTGCTTATAAAAATACATTTCGATTGTCTTGCAAATATAGGACTCTCTATGCCTTGAAATTCTGTCCATGTGTTTTGTTCTGATGGTTGTGTTTCATTACCACTAGTGTAGGCCTAGTACATTTTAAAGAGGCTCCTATAATTTTAAATTTTGAAAAAAAAAAGAACTTTTAAATAGACCTATGTTATTTGTATAACGATTGCTTTCAACTCGGCTGAGATTATATTTGGCCTGTTAGGTCAACTCTAAAAATAATTTGACTCTTCGAACAAATAAATTAAGAACCGGGGTTATAGAACATAACAATCAAGGTCAATATGATAGGAGAAAAATATCTAGTTTTACATTGTGGAGAAAATGCCAGTTAAGGAAATGATACTTTGCACTCAGTTACACTTGCACAAAAAATGTAGGACATGAAATGTTCTATTACCAGTCAAAGACAACAATAAACGTCCGGCACACCTGAAAAATATCTTGGCAACTCTAACTTGGTCATGACCCATACAGTAGTTTGAATGGATGAAACAGAAATTAAAATAGAATATTCATGAATTATGGGTTTCAGAAATTTATTAAATATGGCCCCAAAATGCTACTTTGATAGAAGCCTGAACCCAGCCGGGTCCCTTAACAGCCTCAGCATAATGCTCACTTCCCACCTCACCCAAATCGAAAATCTTACTGGATGAAAATATGCTTTATTTTTTTTCAATTGCCTAAAAACTTCAAAGGTGTGCGCAGTCAACAGGGGGCTTCATCCACAGCATCTCAGAGATTCACCTTTGGTAAATAAAGTATAACAAGTTGCTTGCAACTTGGAGATTATCTTTGGTCCGTGCAGGTCAACTTTAAAATTAATTTGGCCCTTTAAGTAAATTAATTAAGAACCAGGGGTATAGGGCCTGTTTATATCACTTTACTGTAGTGTTAGACGTTCCAACCCCTGGAACTCAAAATTCAGGAGACTCTGGATGCGCCATGGTAAAGTGCGCCCCACCCAAGAAATGTTGAAAAGCTAAATTTTTTTCATAATATAATGTGCATTTTGATCTTGCGAGTGGTATCAGCAACACTTGGAAGCCTCTGTATGCTGACATCGTTTATAAAGTCAGTGCACATAGGGAAAATTAACCCAGAAATATTCAATTATTGGTAACAAAAAACCACTAAATTAGTTGTTTTTGGTGTTTAGGGGTTGTTCTCTTTTTGGAGGAATTTGAAAAAATTTGGGAGGCCGGGATATTGCCTGTAAATTCAGGAGACTCCCAATCGATTCAGGAGGGTTGGAATGTATGTAGTGTGTATATGTCACCACCAAATTAATCAATCAATCAATCAATCAATAATTAATTAATCAATAATTAATATTAACTTGCAAGTTAAAAATGACCCCGAGAATTGACACATAACCTACCTTATCCAAGCTGAATGTCTTTGTGAGAGCAAAGCCCCAACCAGCTTCAAAACCACGTCTCATCATAGCCATGGTAGTGGTTGGCGGAGCGCTAGCCAGGCCGAATGGATTTGGGAACTTCAAGCCACAGATCTCCACACTCAGGTCTACGCTATCAATGGCAGTAAAAAATTTTGGCAATGCTGGAGTTGCTGGCACTGGTAAGCCATGCAGTGACTTCAAAGGAAAACAAAGACAATTTATGGTAAATATTATTTATTTCTTGTTTTGTTTTTGCATGCTCTATCCATCCCTATTTAGGGAAGGGAGTGAGATGCAATGGTACACCAGAATTTTTCCACATCTCATCAAAATTTTCTGGAAGCTGTCTCTTCTAATCAGATGCCCAAACTACCATGTTATGTCTTAGTTTAAAATTTACTAGAGGACTATCAGATAAAAAATAGTGTAAAGCATTGACTGTTTGGACACTAATAAACGGAAATACAAAAACCTCTGGAAGTGGTATGCTAAGACTTTTGTCCTAACATGTGGCCAAAGAACATCTGCTGCCTCGTTTGGAACAAATATTTGCCTTCTACCATTAGGACATCTAATATTATATTTAAACCTGAACTTAAAACTCATTTCTTTACAGTTTGCTGTCTTAACATACACTAGTCCTTCGATCACTCTTCTTGAAATTGGCACATTACAAGATTTTTTATTATTAATATTATTATAATTACTGGTAGTGTATATTACGGTATTTTACCTGCAAGTATTTGTGCATGAACCAGGCAGCTGTTTTACCATCGTTAACAGACTCCACAGTGGTCTGTGCAACTCCGGCTAAATCGCCCCCACAAAACACCCAGGGTTCCGAGGTCTGCATTGTCCCCATATCTACACTTGGCAAACCCCACTGGTTCAGTTTTATTGGGTGCATTGCCTTCTTAACTGTGAAAGTATAAAAAGTATAAATGCACACATAAATAAACACTTCTGTTGATGATTACATTGTCATTTGCATGCATTATAGTTATTGTGCTCAGTTACTTTGATAAAAGTGATGCATATTTTCCTGTAAATTCTAGTAGCTCTTTTAGTACTTCACTGTTGTGTCTACCATTTAAATTTCAGTTTGTAGTCCTAGTTGGGTCCTTTTAAGCTGGGAATTTGTATTCGTATACAAATGTTGTCATGTGAGTTCATGTAAGATATTCATGAACTCACCTCATTCAAAACCCAAGAATTATAATTGTTTTAATGCTAGTTATGGTTCTTTTGACTTGGCAGTAATGCCAAGGCTCTGTAGTAGAGTGCAGGGTGTTAGTATGGGCCACTCGGAGGCCCACTTGTACTAGGGGCCCGGGTCTTAGTCCCTCGAAAGGTGATACGCCAATAATCACTCCCTCACCTTCAGTGTTAAGTAAGGTCGATCCAAACGCCGAGATAATGTAATCTGTCTTGAGTCGTACGATCTGCTCCTCATCCTCAAACCAAGTTCCGTCATCCTTCTGCTCGGTGCGACATAGTTCCAAGCCAGTGATTCTGTCTCCTTTACGTAAAACTTGACGTGGTGATAAGAACGGCATGAACTCACACTTCTCCTCTTTAGCCAGTTCCATCTGTCGCATAAAAATACAACATTTTTAGATTCTCAATGGGTAACTCAGAACTAAAATGACGTTTAAGTATTAGTAATTATGTTAAGACGCTAGTACTGTAGCTTACCTCTTCAGGCACCGCTCTGATTGTGGTGAACCCTTTTCGGAACACAATGAACACCCTCTTAGCTCCACATCGTAGGGCTGAAGTTGCACAATCAAAGGCGGTATCACCAGCACCCAATACAATCACGTTGCCATGGAGTTGAGGAAGCTGTTTCTTACATGAGCACATTCCTAAAAAAAAATTAAATTGCAAATTAAATGTAACATTTATGTTCATAAATGTGTATGTTTGCTCTTGCTCAGAAGCAAATACAGTAGAACCCCTTTGGGACACCCTATTAAGAGGATACTTTTAAGTCACAAAACAGGGAAAGTATAAATTTTAACCCTAAGCCAACCGATATTCAAGGGACACCCCAATTTAATTAAGGGGAAACTGTATTTGGTCCCGAAGGTGCCCCTTAATAGGGGTTCTACTGTAATACAGTTAGGGGGAAAAAGTTAAAAATTGATCTGGATTTTGTACTTTTGAAAAGGAAGAGAAAAAATAAAAATGGCACAGAAAGGCAATTCTACAGAAGGATGGTAATTATTGGGATAATTCAGTTTATGTCTATGGCGCTTCTCTATAGTTAGGGAATGGCACTCTCAGACTTAACTGTGAATGTATTTTTCTTTTCCGCCATATTTTAAACCACACCCCTTCCCCCCTAACTCCGCCAAATATGCCAAATATCACATATGTGGCAAAGTGACTGGTTTGGCTTGTCTTTGACACATATTTAGTTACTCAAAAATAGGAGGATAATTATACCCCAGATATGGATTTATACATTTATTTTTTACTGGAACTAGATATTTCTTGGAACTAAATATTTCTTGAATAATATTTTATGTCCTATTTATAGTTCATAATCATTTGATTCTCATACGAGCATATGTTTGATTTCAGTTTCACTCATTCATTAATAATGCATTTGAGTTAAACAATAGATTGATTTTTTTTTTGTTGGTATATTGATATTGTCAGAGGTCAAACACTTGTTACGCATTATGATATATTCTTGCTCTGCAGGACTGCACTGCTAAAACTGAAATAACAGCTTCAGGCAAAGCAAGCATGGGTGGGTTTACATTGAAAATTTAATAATGTTTTCTTCTTTATAATGAGTAACCTGCTTTGTGTAATTGTTCACCTCCTCATAATGAGGCTTATGTAGTGGAGTAGTTTTAGTTGTTAAGAAAAAAAACAAAAAACAAACCCGGCTACACTGTGTCACAGAAATGAACCCAGCTAGGAGCATGTTATACCACCAAGATGTTCAACTCTGCATCGATCATACCCATCCCCAACTGCATCATTTCACATTATTTCATTTTTTTTCATTTCATATTTATTTATTCACACAATGCATAAAGGTGGTATCAAGACATAAATAATAAAGATGCAAGCAAAATCGAATGCAATTGTGTCTGGAGAAGTCAAATAAGCCCAAATGGCTTAACGGCTGGCTCCACCAGAGAAAAATGAAAAGTAATTTGTTCTATAATCAAAGACAAGACAAAACACGACGGAACGAACACAAGGGAAGAACGACAAAGGAGAAACGACAATGCTTTAAAAAAAAAAAAAAAAAAAAAAAAAAAGACTAGTGATCTTAAAAAAAAAAAAAAAAAAAAGACTAGTGATCTTTGTATAAATTAATAAATTAAAATTTTGGTAACAGCCACTCGACTGCAAGCGACGTTGCCCGGATGCCCATGCAGCATAAAGGGAAAGTAACAGGATGCAGAGGATATGGTTCAATTTTAATGCAGGAAATAGTGACCTGCGGCCTACTCAACTCTAGGCAATATAATATATCAACTCATCCATATTGAATATCTAATATTCAATACTTTATTAATTTTACTTATAATAAATATTAAGGGTTGTGCATAAAAAGTGCGAACCTTCCGGTTAATACCAAAGTACTCTAACCCTCTAAAAATAAATGAAATTTGGTAAAATAACACAACTAGAACATTTTTCACCTCTGTATTTTCATCTATATGCTGTTTATTGTAATTAATGCTATTACTATTATTATTATTTTTATTAATTACACCATTTATTATTATTGTTATTTTTAATTATTGCTATTTATTGTAATTATTATTATTATTAATTTGTTATTATTAATTATTATAATTAAATTATTAACACACTGGCCTTGTAATTAGGTTACTTTACAGAAGAATTTTCCAATGTATTATTTTTTGTGTTGTCTGAAATAAAACGAACCTGAACTTAACCGTGAATATGTGCTCTATAAACAATGTCTAATTATGAGGGAGTGGAATGCCTTTGTTTTGGGAAGATCATTTTGTAAACACCACTGCACTGTGGGATATTTTTACTATTTACTAGTAAGAGGCATTATTAAGAAAATATTTTATTATTGCCCATATATTATATAAGCTATGTTTTGAGAATAATTACCATACTGAAGTATTGGGCATAGGCCTACCAACTATTGCAATTGGTATTTGTGTCAGTAGGCACAATACACTTACAAATAGCTCATATTTTTTATCAAAAATTAGGACACCTGATCAAATACAAACTGCTATCTTTCTTTTTTATTTATTTAACCATGAAAAGCGTGAACCTTCTTCCAGCTAATGACAAAGCATTCTATCCCTCTAACAATAAATAAAATATTGTAAATAGCTGTGCTCTAAAGGCTTAAGCCCTGCCAAGACTATTAAATTTTATTTAGTAATAACATCACATCATGACCATATATAGGCATATGACTAAATATATAATATGGCAACAGATTTTTTTTGGTCAAAGAAAATTTGATCATGTGGACAGACCTTTATGACACAGGATTTGAACCGAGGGGCCTGGGACTGGAAGGCAAGTATCACAGCTACTACACCACCACTACGAGGATTTTTTTCCACTTGGAAACTGGCACAATCATACGCAACCTCTTCTGCTCCCCCTCCCCCTAGTTAGTGGTCATTATAGGCCAAGTGAAATAAAAATGTGTTTTTTTTTCAATACTGCCACAATTTTCTAATTAAATATAACAAAAAAAAAAACATTCTATTTATTGTATATTATTAACCCAGGGCAAGCCCAAACAGTTAAAAACTTATTTCTATTGGGCCCTGCATATTATACACATGTTGCCATACATACCATTTTTACTGTGATTTTTCATAACAAAAAATACCATATGGTTGGGGCTTTTCGCTGACATACATTAGCATAGCCACTTTACTTTTTTATCTGTTTAGATCAGAATCACTACCAACATTGCCATTATAATTACACTACTGTAAATTTCTTGTCAATGTTACAACCACCACGAACAAGATCATTACCATCATCTTCAACAACGTCATCACCGTGATATCAGTCATATTACAGAGGGATTTTTTCCTCCATGATCATCATCATCTAATTAAAGCAAGATTCTTTTTTACCCTTACCTGGTTTACTGGCACTTGAGACAAGAGGTAGGAAGTCTTTGGAGGTGTAAAACCCATTCTGCACTGTTAGGCCGTCGAATATTTGCGCTCGCTTTGCTTCTGGGAGTCCAATTCCAAGGAACACTGCCTCGTACTTCTGATTACGTAATGAATCTAGTGTCAGGCCATCCATTCCAACACCTTTGCCAAATTCTATCTATTAAAATATAGTTACAATAATATAATGTCATATATAAAAAATAATATATAAAAATAATTAATAAATAATAAAAAGAATAATCTGATTTTCAAAAAAATAAATAATGAAAATACCTTCCAGATTGAATGAAAGAAGAATTCTACCTATTAAAATATAGTTAAAATAATATAATGTTATTTACAAAAATATATAAAAATAAATAATATTAATAATTATTATTATTTATTCAGGCAAAAGATATACAAAATATAATACAAATCAGAAAATATCAAATGAACATAACATTGACAAGTACATTAAATAGACCATAGTCATTAGCTGCCAGGAAAGCACAAAAGCAGACTAAACCACTGTCACCAAATAGGTGTGTACCTCCAACTAATGACTACCTGTAGTACTTATTTATTATTAACAATAATAATAATAATAAATAATAAAAAGAATAATCTGCTTTTCAAAAAATAAATATTGAAAATACCTTCCAGATTGAATGTAAAGAAATTGTCTCCATTGTCAATATAAATGAAATCAAACTTTATTTGTCCATTGTACATGGAAATCTTTTTTTGGAAATTGTCTATTTCCATCTTAACAAATTCATACAATACTTAAAATTATTTTAAAGTATTTGTTCAGCTCAAGAAATTGATTATATCTACATTATAAATAATAAAAATAATGATAGTAATAATAATAATATATTTAATTAAGTCCAAACAAACATAAATTTAGGTTACTCATTCCTGTTGGTGTCCTTTTTTTGCTGCTGCCTTGATTTTTAAAATTTTATATTATTTTAATATTTAATAAATGTAGCACATACCACTTTGTTTTTTACAAAATATAATTGTTATCTGTAGATTGATTTTGCTGAGATACCTGCATAATGTAATAATGTGATCTGAAAAAGATATAATGGCCATTTAAACAAAAATTGGCTTCATTTTTTTTTAATATCTAAGCAGGATGTGAAGAGAAACTAATTTTTACTTTTACCTGGCCAATAATTTATACCATTAGTGTTTTTGATAATATATGAGGCATGCTGTGGCAAAATGGCTAAGTTGTAGCAAAAATTGAAATTCAAAGTTATTGGTATTTTCAGATACCTGAGTATGTGATTTTTAAAATGAAAGGTCATTCATTCAAATTGGACATTTCAAGCCTAAGTTATATTGGAAAGTGAAAGTACAGTACTCTTAGAGTCAAGATAAACATGATTTTGAGTAATTGCCTTTCTAAGATATTTGTGCATACATTGTTAAATAGAATGAACTATAAAAAAATAACGTTAAATAAACAATTTGTTAACCACTTCCAGAACTAATACTTTGGGACATGGTTAATAAGACGACTGTTGATCTATAGTGAAAAACAAATTTAGATTTTTAGGCAATTTTTTAAGCTCCCATATTTTATAGCTCATGAATTTACTCAATACTGGACCGTGCAACAACTTAACAATTTTGCCACAAAAACATGCCTCAAATGTCACACGTGCCATTTTTTTTTATATAATCTTCATTTGTGGATTGATTTTGCTGAGATACCTGCATAATGTAATAATGTGATGGCCATTTTAACAAAAATTGGCCTTTTTCAAAATTGCTAAGTTAGGATGGGAAGAGAAACTAATTTTTACTTTTACTTGGTCAATAATTTGTACCAGTAGTGTTTTTGATAAAATGCCATCTCATTAATTATTTTAGGCAGCCCAGAGTGCCTTCATAACACCTGTTTTTAGCATCACTGCAACCAATCAGGGAAGCTTGTGACCTACCATACTGTACTGTGTCAGATAATCATTAATAATTTTGGAATATTGGTGGTAAGGAGTTCATATAATATAATAAAAATAAGTGGTCAGATAAAAATATACAATAGATCATGAAATTTATGTAATTACATTTAATACTGAAAAGCCCAGTTGTAAAATAGAAGAGAACAGAATTGTAGAATAAAATATGTTGTAATTTGGAGCTTTGTATATCAGTGGTTACACATGTACATTGTATTCTCATCAGTTTGTTTAGGTTGTTATTGAGGTCAGTAGTATGCTTTGCCATTGGACAATGGAGGGACACACACCTAAAATTACAATACAATATGGCAAGGTCAGGAAAACTAAAGTAGCCTCTCACATCTGGCAAATAGCCAATGAATTTGACCTTTTGAAGTGCTCTGTTCAGATTAAATTACATAAAAGACAAATTCATAAGATAGTTTCTTAACTATTTCATTTATCATGTTTAAGTTGCATAGAATGTTATCTAATAGTAAGCTTATTTATTTACAATATTTGCGTTACTCATTTTGGAGTATATGTACATTCTAAGCTTGACTTGAGAGTCTACTGGCAATTTTGCTACCTGCAGTGTTTGGTTAAAATATCAAGTTAATATATATAATATTTTATAACTCCATGATATAATCCAGTATTTAATGTATGCAGTATACAGACTAGGCCAAATTAAAAATAAAGAAGTTTCTCATACTAATATTTTGAAAAAAGTAGAATGAGAGCACTTTTTTTAAAAAGTTAATTTAATTTAATTTCTTTAGGGGTTGAGCGCCAAGGATATGCCACTCAGCGAAATCACTATAATAGGTGACATATCCATTAAATATTTTACTCAGAGATGGCAAATTCATGATGGTTGATGGTAAACAGCTGCTATTTTATCACTTTTACCAAGTAGGAAAGCAAAGCGCTAGACATGATTCATCCCTACCATGAAAGAGAAATTTTTGTAAATTTTATATTCATAAGGAAATAATACAGTATATAATAAATTTGGTGAAGCAGATAGATGCGCGAGTGGATGAGAAACTAGTGATATTTTTTATTTGGCCTAATTATTGCAGTGTACAGATTTCTTTTGTCATTTTCTATTGTTTATTTCTATACCACATCTCTTCTCCCACTCTCCCACTTCCTGAAATACTGTAATTTAAATTTACCCAATATATGTTTGAAAAGAATTAAATAAATTATTTTATATATCATTCACAAAATTATAAAATAAAAATCTGTACATAGGGTAGGAAGATTTATGAATCATAGATAACCGACTAAGTCCAATCCAAACCAGTAGGGCAGGGGTGGGCATAAAATTTTTTGATTTAACACTAGGGCTCCAGCCAAATTTTGATGGTTCTAGTGTACTTCCAAAACCTTCATGAACTGCTATTTACACCACTTTATTCTCAGTTTTAATATTACTTTTTATAGATGATCGGTGTCGTGCCGTTTCTACAAGGTGTGCCGCACACATAGGGTTTTTAATTCGTTTTCGCGGGCTACAAAAAAATTACCGAGGAGGCGCACTTTGCTCACCTGTGCAGTAGGGTAGTGGTGCATTGGGCAGTACTTTTTACTGTCACACAGCAGTAAGGGAGTTGGAATGAACAAATACTAAATAAACGCAGCTTGACTAGTGAAATGGTTGCTGTCAAAACACTTTTGTTCTTTCACTGAATTGCTCACTGACAACTTGCAGGATGAACAACACAACACTGAAAACTGGTGAAATCATTGCATGCTCATAACAACACAATGGACTTCAACTGCCTAGAACACACACACACACAGCCAGTCATGCTTTCATAGTCTATTGATCACCTGTTACTCAGGCATGTAGACATTACACCTATAGCCTACACAAGGTCAGTGTCACATAACATACAATGACAACTGCAACAAGTAACATCTCAGCAGTTGTACTTATTTTTCTATTGTGCACATGGGCCACTGCAAACTGGACCAACATCTTATCTTAAAACTACCTGTAGGGTAATATAACATTTCAGCCTTGAGGTGGAACACTAGGAGAGCAGTGGATGGAATTGAAATGTGGGCCGAAGATCTCCACGTTTCAGTGCACACATAGTCACAACCAAAGGTTTCGCTGGTGGAGTTAAGCTATATACATACCTTTACTCCAAGGTCTTTCATGAGGTCAACTTCAAACGACACAACATCATATGGAAGACGGAACTGTGGAATCTCGGAGGAACTTAGACCGCCAATGTATTCTTCTTTCTCAAATATTGTGAGGTCGGAGTAGCCCATTCTAGCAAGAAACGTAGCACAACTTACACTGGCTGGTCCACACCCAATAAGGGCAATTTTGCTCTGGAAGCTCTCTGGTAAATCAGATATTGGAGGCTGACTAGGATCCCTTATCTGTGGTATCTTCATTGTCTTAAAGACCTAGTAAATAGTAATGACATTAATATAAATGATGATGATAACAACAATACTTAATTTAATTAGATAAATAAACAAACAAGAAACACATAAATATATGAATCAATCAAAAAAACAAATGAACAAACAAAATATATAACACAAATAAATAATGCATCCAATGTTTCTTGTTATATTATGGTATAAACTTGCTATAACTCCCTGCTGATGGCTGTCGGCCGACTCGGATGCCATGGAGATTGCAACACATTGTTCTTGATTGCAATTGCTACAATCGTTTTTAATGTTCCTCTCAGTCCCACATTGGCAATCAGGCACTTACTTGACTAGTCTAGGCAATAGTTTGCTTACTTATTAATCTCATGCATGTATTAATGAGATAGCTTATATGTTTACTCATCTAATGCATATATAAGATGGATAGCATATTATATATTTAAACTATCACATGCATATTGTCTTTCAAATGATAAAAACTTAGTAAAATCACTAAAGGTTAGTGATCACTAAGCATCACCTAATGCATATATAACAGTTGCAATTACAAGTTGACTAACATTGACTACTGTATATAATTATCAATAACCTGCATATGTATGTGAGGGTTACATGCATGTATGAGATGAAGTTAAGAGTAAATAGATTCATAATTAAATTCAGAGCCTAAATGATTAATGGAAAATTAAATGGATATAAGCAAATGCTGTAAAGAGTCAAAATTAATTTTTTAAAATTGACAAAAAGGTGACTAAATTATCCATCCAATTGTATCAAATACCATTGTCAATATTCAGTTGTTATGGTAATCAGGATAGTGAATGAACACCAACACATACCTCCACTGCAAACTGTTGTAGTCCACCAATATTGATCGGGCCTTCCTCCGATGCGAATAAATTACATCCTCCCACGCACAAATCGCTGGTTGGGCAGACCATCCCACAAGTCAGGCCCAGGGGATTGTCCGATAGAATCGCTTTGGCGGATCCATAATAGTTCTAGAAACAAGTTTAAATTTTTTAAACTATCATCAAAATCATATTTTTTTTGGCGTGTTAATGGTAAAATGTTGTAAAATAAAAATACAAAAACTTGCAATCTGATGTTCTTGGAAGGTGCACACATTTTATCAAACCTTCACAATGGGACGAACCTTTGTACCGTCCTTGTGAAAATAACTATAGTTTTATGATATTTCCAGTTATATATCTCATTCAAGATTCAAGGTATCTTTTTCAATAGCATTGAAGTACATACTTAAACCTTAATCAGCCTCCAATATTATATCCTGTTCCATTGTTAAAATTTGTAGTCGACCTCCAATCAAAGGTTTCAACATTTTTAAAAGTATGGAAATTATTTTTAAGCATTTAAAATGTTAAGTCCAACATTTGAAATTTTACAATTCCAGGACTGAAACCACTAAAAAATACCGGGATGGTTTTTCGACAGGGGTATAGATTTTTCCATGTAGTTTAAGCCACCTTTTAAAATATAAATTCTAGTTCTGAAACCTAGAATTAGAAATATCAGGATGGTGTCCAATGGGAGATATTTTTACCCATTTTATTATACAGTTAAACTTCAGAAGTCGACTTTGCCTTAAGTCGATATAATTTTACACGCCAAATTGTGTTTTCCATTAATTAACAATCTGTAAATCAAATTTTATCTAAGTCGAACAATATTTCAATGACATTTTGGATTTGACTTAGGCAAGTTCAACTGTATCTTATTTTTATTTATTACATTTTCTACTAAGAGCCGATCCTTGCAATACTATTTCAATGTAAATATTCTTTTTACAAATGACGATTAATGAATAGGCCTACTGAATACTCACCTTGTTAGCAATGCTGGTGATAAACGACTTGACATCAAGTTGTGTAGGACAGCTCTTTTGACAGGGCGCATCCGCACACTTCAAGCAACGGGCAGCCTCGCGCAGCGCACCACGCTCACTCAGTGTCGTGTGTTTGATGTCATCAAAGTTGTTTTGTAAACTGTCGCAATCCTGTGAAATCAAAATATTTAATTAATTAAAAGTATAATTAGCTTTAAAACTAATCAAATTTACCTTAAAAGACTACCACTGAAAAAATTGTTGCATAATATGATCTACTGTATACTGTACGATATAAACACTTGCACAGCATGTCAATGATTAAAGAAATCTTGTTTAAAAAATCTGCAAAAAAAAAAACCCCTTAAAGTTTTAATTGATGTTTTTTATTTGAGAAAGAATTAGTCTTTTATAAGATTTTGGGGGTTTTTACCCTAATGTCGCCTGTGTGACATTTGACCCTAAGCAGTGAACAACCCATATATGGGAGGTGTCACTGGTTATAAACTGAACAAGTTTGACTGAAATCAGACCAACAGTTTGCCTCTAGTAGCAATATGAAATGTTGCCAGAAGAAGAAGAATCAGAAGATGAATTCTAACAAAACAGAACCCAGTCTACCTGTGGCTGACTGGGTAAATAAATCACTAATTACCAACTTGACCCTACAGTAAGTACAATTTGTTGAGTTGTTCTACCATCAAGACCAACTAAAGTATAATATAGGAGAATAAACCGAAGAACTGTACTTCAGTTAATGCAATAATATACCAATATTATTGTAACATGTGATTAAGAAAATTTAAATCGTAAATATTGGTATTAATAAACAAATTTGTTTATTTATTTGGTATAAAATAGTCAAACTGCAACAAAGTTTGAAATACTTTTGTATTTGTGAATTGTAGCTCTCAGCTTCTTGTATATTTGTTGGCAAAAAAGTAATGGAAAAAATTGGAATCTGAAAGGTCCACTGATTGATCTCAGATAAGATAGTATAATACATACTCCAAGTATCGAAATGCACGCCATTGTGTTGGGATTCAATATTTTGACATTAATTATGTCATTCATTCATTCCTGATGATGACATAATTTATGTTGAAATATTGAATCCCGACACGCACGATGGCGTGCATTTCGATACTTGGAGTATGTATTATACTATCTTAAATTGGAATCTGTTCTAGCATTACGTCATTGCGCAAATTATCATGGGTCTGAAAACTGTTAAAACTTACCCCGCATGATTTTCCGGCATTCCTTTTCCAGTGCTTTTTATTCTTCTTGGTCTGAGATGTCGTTACCAAGTTCGCATGAGGTTTGATACGGGGGTTCAATGACAGCAGACTCTAAAAGAAAAAATATCAAAATTTAAGTAGCTTGGAAACAGTGGCATATCTGTATGGCAACACTTTTTTATACCTTGTATTATTTTCTCTTTTGGCTCACAATGGGTTAGCCAGTCATTAAAGTATAAAGAATAGAAATAAATTTTTAGAATATAAAATATAAACAAATAAAGAATTATTAATCTAAAGACCACTGATTAATCTCAGATAAGATAGTATAATAGTATACACTCCAAGAAACTTGTATTATACAATCTATGTACTAACTACTTTATCTGGAAAGGTACTTTGACATAAAAATAAACAGAACATAAAATTATATCTATCTCAAATACAGAATAGAAAAAAAAAAAAAAAAAATTGAAATATTCAAGATGTACCATGATCACAAGAAAATTTCAGGCACTGAGCATGGAGAATGGGTGAGGGCCATGTGATTGGCAAGTTTGCAAGTGAGCCAGGGAGATGCATAGAGTACTGTAGCCCCATCCCATTACCGTATCTTGGTAATCCAATTATTATTATACCAATGATAGAACAATTCTAACTTAACGATTATTGGATTTTTTAAAGCTAATGAATTTTTTAAAGTTGCTCAACATTTTGTTCATAGTTACTGTAATACCCATTTCTTTTCTACTCATTAAAATTTACAGTATTTGGAAACTACTGTAGAATCTACACATGAATCCCACCTTTATGAGCTTTTTTTTTAGACATATGTTAGGTCTCACCATGAAATGAGATGCATCATTGGTGAAATCATATTGACATATTCACCACAACAGGCCAAAGTCAACATTTTTACAAATTTTGATTTTATTGTTTTTGCGTATAACTTGATACTTATATTTTATGATTGTATACTTTGTAAGCAAATTTTCTTGCCAAAACAGTGTTCTCTGCACATATTC
>NW_022758107.1:676219-697722 GCF_011630105.1 Anneissia japonica
GGCTCACAATGGGTTAGCCAGTCATTAAAGTATAAAGAATAGAAATAAATTTTTAGAATATAAAATATAAACAAATAAAGAATTATTAATCTAAAGACCACTGATTAATCTCAGATAAGATAGTATAATAGTATACACGCCAAGAAACTTGTATTATACAATCTATGTACTAACTACCTTATCTGGAAAGATACTTTGACATAAAAATAAACAGAACATAAAATTATAGCTATCTCAAATACAGAATAGAAAAAAAAAAAAAAATGGAAATATTCAAGATGTACCATGATCACAAGAAAATTTCAGGCACTGAGCATGGAGAATGGGTGAGGGCCATGTGATTGGTAAGTTTGCAAGTGAGCCAGGGAGATGCATAGAGTACTGTAGCCCCATCCCATTACCGTATCTTGGTAATCCAATTATTATTATACCAATGATAGAACAATTCTAACTTAACGATTATTAGATTTTTTAAAGCTAATGAATAAGTTGCTCAACATTTTGTTCATAGTTACTGTAATACCCATTTTTTTTTTACTCATTAAAATTTATAGTATTTAGAAACTACTGTAGAATCTACACATGAATCCCACCTTTATGAGCTTTTTTTTTTAGACATATGTTAGGTCTCACCATGAAATGAGATGCATCATTGGTGAAATCATATTGACATATTCACCAAAACAGGCCAAAGTCAACATTTTTACAAAATGTTGATTTTATTGTTTTTGAATAACTTGATACTTATATTTTATGATTGTATACTCTTTAAGCAAATTTTCTTGCCAAGACAGTGTTCTCTGCACATATTCTGTAATTCTATTCATATTATTTGTACAGGTTAGTTTATCTTTGAGGTCGATTTTCTCAAAACGTGGTTCTTATACACTTAAACTTTAAATGCTCACATCTCTGGATTTACTTATAGTAGGGAAGCCATTCAAAGACCAAATGAAAGCTTATACAGTAATGTGATCTACCCAATATAATATAATATAAACTCAATTTTTGAATTTCTAACGATGAGACTCATTTTGTGGCGAGAACTCACATATTTTCTATGATCAAGCACTTTGTATTCCCTGATGTTACATTGCAGATACAGAAACAATTAAAAAAAAATTATATTAAACTAACACTAATGATGATATTTACTTAGGCCTTAATTTTGTGCAACATAATGAACTCAACATTATTCCTTATGGAACAATATTATGGTAAAATGCATTTTTTTTATCTACAACATTTAGAACAGATTTTCTGTAAAACAAAATCGCAAAGAGGGTGTGAAAGATTTTTACATGACATCTGACACGTCTAATTGTCCTGATATCTAGTGTTAGGTATTGACAGGCTGTAGTCAACATTATGATATTACTCCATAGATACCAGACAACATGAAAAGATAATGGAGCATATTAAAGTCCATATTTTCCAGTCAGCGTCCATACTGTAATTTTACAGTAAAATATTTATTTCAAGTGTGGGTTTTTTTTTTAAATAAAATTTGAAGCATTTACTAATTATCCTATTTTACATTCACCAAGTCTGGATAATTTTGGCAAAACTATTTGATAAATAAGAAAACTAAATTTTATTTCTATTTTTATTCCACCTTTATTCCAGGTATAAAAAAAGTCTCACCTCATCAAGATTTTGATTTTGATTTTAGTAGGGACATACTGTAGCATATGGTGTCTAGGCCTACACACAGCAATGAAATTTGGCCCAGATGGCAGTACCAGTCGGTCCCAGTACTTCTTTGAAATAAATTTTGTGTCATTGATCTGTTTTGTATGTTAGTAAATAGTGTGTATAATATAACTTTAAGCATGACATACCAAAAGTGGGGGAGGGGATACTATATATATATATATATCTGTCTCTTATACACATCTAGATGTGTATAAGAGAGAGGTCTTAAATTTGAGAGAGACGGTTAAGATCTTCCCAGAAAATATATCCTAGAGCCGCCACTGACTAGCGCATGTGTACTCCATACTAGGAAGTGCAAAAAAATCTCATTTGGGAGGGGTACCCCCTCTCAACCCCTTCCTCCAGCTCGAGCCTACTAGCTCAAGTATCCCCTGTCGGACAACTTAGTCCCCCCACCCAGAAAATATATCCTAGAGCCGCCACTGACTAGCGCATGTGTACTCCATACTAGGAAGTGCAAAAAAATCTCATTTGGGAGGGGTACCCCCTCTCAACCCCTTCCTCCAGCTCGAGCCTACTAGCTCAAGTATCCCCTGTCGGACAACTTAGTCCCCCCACCCAGAAAATATATCCTAGAGCCGCCACTGACTAGCGCATGTGTACTCCATACTAGGAAGTGCAAAAAAATCTCATTTGGGAGGGGTACCCCCTCTCAACCCCTTCCTCCAGCTCGAGCCTACTAGCTCAAGTATCCCCTGTCGGACAACTTAGTCCCCCCACCCAGAAAATATATCCTAGAGCCGCCACTGACTAGCGCATGTGTACTCCATACTAGGAAGTGCAAAAAAATCTCATTTGGGAGGGGTACCCCCTCTCAACCCCTTCCTCCAGCTCGAGCCTACTAGCTCAAGTATCCCCTGTCGGACAACTTAGTCCCCCCACCCAGAAAATATATCCTAGAGCCGCCACTGACTAGCGCATGTGTACTCCATACTAGGAAGTGCAAAAAAATCTCATTTGGGAGGGGTACCCCCTCTCAACCCCTTCCTCCAGCTCGAGCCTACTAGCTCAAGTATCCCCTGTCGGACAACTTAGTCCCCCCACCCAGAAAATATATCCTAGAGCCGCCACTGACTAGCGCATGTGTACTCCATACTAGGAAGTGCAAAAAAATCTCATTTGGGAGGGGTACCCCCTCTCAACCCCTTCCTCCAGCTCGAGCCTACTAGCTCAAGTATCCCCTGTCGGACAACTTAGTCCCCCCACCCAGAAAATATATCCTAGAGCCGCCACTGACTAGCGCATGTGTACTCCATACTAGGAAGTGCAAAAAAATCTCATTTGGGAGGGGTACCCCCTCTCAACCCCTTCCTCCAGCTCGAGCCTACTAGCTCAAGTATCCCCTGTCGGACAACTTAGTCCCCCCACCCAGAAAATATATCCTAGAGCCGCCACTGACTAGCGCATGTGTACTCCATACTAGGAAGTGCAAAAAAATCTCATTTGGGAGGGGTACCCCCTCTCAACCCCTTCCTCCAGCTCGAGCCTACTAGCTCAAGTATCCCCTGTCGGACAACTTAGTCCCCCCACCCAGAAAATATATCCTAGAGCCGCCACTGACTAGCGCATGTGTACTCCATACTAGGAAGTGCAAAAAAATCTCATTTGGGAGGGGTACCCCCTCTCAACCCCTTCCTCCAGCTCGAGCCTACTAGCTCAAGTATCCCCTGTCGGACAACTTAGTCCCCCCACCCAGAAAATATATCCTAGAGCCGCCACTGACTAGCGCATGTGTACTCCATACTAGGAAGTGCAAAAAAATCTCATTTGGGAGGGGTACCCCCTCTCAACCCCTTCCTCCAGCTCGAGCCTACTAGCTCAAGTATCCCCTGTCGGACAACTTAGTCCCCCCACCCAGAAAATATATCCTAGAGCCGCCACTGACTAGCGCATGTGTACTCCATACTGGAAGTGCAAAATCCTGCATAGGCCCATATCTGACTTCATTTCTAATCGTCGTTAATCATCTAATATTTAAACATTATAATTAGCAGTGCATTATTTATTTCAGAAAAATCTTCAGTATTAACCTTGAAAATCTAATTTTATTAGAGTGGTTTTCATGATATATTAGCATTGCATCGATTGAGTAGGGTTGGGAACAGGGGTGGCGCCAGCGGGGGACTGGGGGGACAGGGCCCCCCCCCCCCGCCCACGCGTTGGGGAGAAAAAACACAATTCGTCGGGGAGGAAAAAAAATATATGTATTTTCTACATATTAGTAGACTCTAAAATCGATTAGATAACCCTTTGAAACCCCTAAATTATCAATATTTTGGGGGGGCTTCACCCCCTGGATCACTTTCGAAATCTTTTAATCGAAGCTCGACCACGCCCACTTCCTGTCGGGCAAATCCTGGCGCCACCCCTGGTTGGGAAGATAAGTGAAAGCTACATCTTGCGTTCCCTCCACTTTGTCTCCGTGAACAATGGCTTTTGTTTTAGCCTTTCACTAGCAGTCTTCTCATTGGTCAGTTTATCCACCTAATCACCCATCCAGCCTCTCTACCCAAACATATACAGTAAGTATTTCTCTGTTTGGAGTTTCTGCAGATATTATTGTCCTGAAGACGATTGAAGCAACTCAATCAAAACGTCGAGACTTTCTCAACTACAACAGTTCTTTTCAGAACTACCTACATGGTGTACCGCAAGCTTCAACATACAGTATATGTTACATCTCGTAAATTTCCCATTTGAATGTGTGGTTCTGCAACTCTACAGTTAAGTTAAAAACAACATGAAATTGTGACACAAGTATACAAATAATACATCTCTTTTAATTAGATAATTTTATTCATTAAAAAAGTAAATATAGTTGTGGTCCACTTTTCATCTTTGCATTAAATCTTAAACACATGCATAATATAAACGGCAATGTATAATACCAACAATAAATAAGTTCTAATAATGTTCAGCAATAAAATATTAAAATAAAATTCCAATTAACGGATTTTACAATGAGTAAATTGAATTTTTAAATAAATTTGAAAAATTCTGGGTATGGTAGGAGGGGTCACCCCCCTCCCAAAACGAGATTTAAGGAAAAAAATGGGATTTCTAGATGGCTGGAAATGGCTGGGATGTGAAAACTAGGCCCCCCCTTTTTTTTTGGTCCGACTGCCCGACGAGCTGTGACCAATGGGGGGGGGGCTTGACCAGACCGATGGGGGGGGGGGCTTAAGCCCCTCCTGAGCCCCCCACCCCGCTGGCGCCACCACTGCTCTGATACCAACAGAGATTCCAGAGCTCCCATGGCACACTCTAGGCACTGATTTGTTCCACTTAGATTCAGACAACTATCTCATAGTGGCAGATTATTACAGCAAAATGCTCTTCTTAAGAAAAATGCCAAAGGATGTCACAAGCAGTGTAAAAATACAGGCGACTAAACGAATAATATCAGAACAAGGCTCGCCTCACACCATCTTTTCGGACAATGGCCCACAATTTGCCTCCCAGCAGTATAAGCAATTTTGCAAAGACTGGAAAATAGTGCACAAAACAAGCTCAACGCACTACCCAAGATTGAATGGCTTTGTTAAGAGGATGATCCAGACCATCAAATCAACGATTACTGAAGTGCAACACGTCTGGTTCAGACCCAGACATGGCATTGTGTCTGCACGCAACCCCATTTATGCAAAATTACCAAGCCCGGGAGAATTGTTGTACAGAAGACGTCTACAAACAAACCTGCCTGTCATAATAAAATCAGATGACCCACAAAGATAATACATACACCCATACAAAAAAGTTCTATAGAGCTCTATAGAATTCTATAGAAGCTAAGAGGCAAAAAAATTCTATAGAAATTGTATCTTGATGGATTTCTTTAAAAGGTGTATAAATTTGAAGATGCTGCAATAATACTTTTATTGAAAATCGACTGTAGGGCTGAGTCACCAATACATAAATTGTGCAACAAACTAATTTTCTATAGAGTGAAATACAACATTCTATAGAAAATATCAGAATTTTATAGAATGCGTAATTTTATAAAATAAATAAAAGCAAACGGAAGGGAATTATCAATAAGAGCAAAGCTCGATGAGATGGCCACCCTAAGTGAGGTGCCCAAGCAAAAAAAAAATTAAAAAAAAATGCCAGTACACTCACAATATAGAAAATATACCAAAAAAACAAAAAAATCAGTGACATTGACTCAGACAAACAGACAAACAGGACATGGACATCATGTTGGCAATATATCAAACAATGAAGTGTGTAGTAAAGAGCAAATTATTTTGCAATTAAATATAACTTAATTACTTATACAAGAAAAAAATAAGATATGGCTACATTATTGACTGTTTCTCATTGGTTAATTTTCTGTAACACCTCTGGAATATATGTTTGTAATGTTGGAATCTTTATTCATTCCTGATGATGATCTAATAAAAGATCGAAATATTGAATCAAAATGACTAGTCTTACTTTATTTGGAGTATGCTTTATACTAAGTTATCTTAAACTTATCAGTGGACCTACTGGAAATAAGATATCTTTTATAACAATCCTTAAAAGTATGTACTGTTGGTGACTTCTTATATTGTTCATTAATTCTATTCCATAATATGGGTCCCTGAGTTGTAATAGTGTGTCTTGCAAGATCAGTGTGAACATTTTGAGGGTGATACTGTACATGCAAGCTGATCTGGTTACATAACTGTGAAAAGATTGGTTTTTGATGAAATAATTGTAAAAATTTACTGGAAGGCTATTAACAAAATTATACATAAATAATGCTTTTAACAAGTTATGTATATCATATATAGTAAGAGTACTGAATTTAACAAATAAAGGGGCAGTATGATCATATCGTTGAGCATTAGAACATAACCGAAAGATATGTTTCTGTTTAAGTTGTATGGAACGAAGGTTACAATTGTTGCCATCAGCCCATATAATATTACAATAAATTAAATGAGGAAGAACTTATGTATTATATAATGAAAATAATGCATCACTGGGAAGCGATTTTTTGACCTTAAATAAAAAACCAGTATATTTCGCCGTAATACTAGAAACTTAGTACGTAACACCTTAGAAATCGTAACATTATCAGTTTTTATGTTAATGTCGGGATAATTACGATCACTATGCCTATTTCTGAATACAGTATAATATATAGTTTTTGCAATATTTAAGGAAAGTTTATTTGCTTTGAACCAAGTGGATAATTTACAAAGATCATTATTGACAAGAGAAATTAGATTATCAAAATCGGGGTGAGAAACAATAATATTAGTGTCATCAGCATATGAAAAATGAAAATACATTGGACGTGTGAAAAATATCATTAATAAAGAGGATGAAAAGTAAAGGACCCAATATAGATCCCTGTGGAAGTCCACATTAGACCACGAACACAATAATGGAATAATTTGGCCAGCAAAATATCGTGATTTATGGTATCGAACATCTTTGAAATGTCTAGGAATATACCAAGAGTATGTTGATTGTTATCTAAATTGCTGACTATACAATTGTATGCTTCTAAAAGAACCATATATGAAGAAAACCAAACTGAGTATTGCATAGTAAATTATAACGAGAAATGAAATTATAAAGTCTATTGTAAATCAAACGTTCAAAGATTTTGAAGAACACAGGAAGAACAGAAAATTGGACGATAATTACAAAAAATGTCAGGAGGGCCAGCTTTGTGAAAATGGGGATAACCTTAGCTATTTTAAGTTGATCAGGAAAAAAAATCGTCCTTGGATGGCTTAAGAAACCAGTTGGATAGTTTACACAGTTTCTTTCAATTTAAGTGGCAGAGATCAAAATAAGACTGTGACTGCAACGGGGAAACAGGTATTTTGAATCTTGCCGTGACTTATCCCAAGTTGTGAAGACAAGAGTTAAGGGTCGACAGGTTGCAAAGAGAAGAGATCAGAGATCTGTGAACAACTTACAGTTGAATTTTAAGTGACGATATCGCTTTGAAGTCATATGAAAATGGGAAGATCTACAGGAGGCCTACCATGCAAAGATGCAAGATGATGATGAGAAGAAAGTCATAAGTGCACTGTTAATCAAAGAAAAAATGATGCTAAGACCAGAACAAAGAGGATCTTTTAAAGAAGAATACTTCTTGCTCAGGAATGGCAAGTCATGACAGGATAGTAACACCCAAGTATGATAGAGAAATGTTACTGATCAGATTGGCGGTAGGCTAAGGAGAGCAAACAATGCGCAGATAGTTGCACATGCAGTTATTTTAGACCCCAAACATCTAATCACAAGGCTGTTAATCAAAAGTCAACAGAGATGCTTATATTATTTATAGTGCTGGTTATGGGCAAATTTTCAGTTATATCAGAAGATACTGGATCGTGAAAGAGCTAAGTGCTATTGTGAGAAGCTGGGTTTGTGATTACTTATGCTTTTCTATAAGAAACTATTTTGTTTGTTGTTTCCACATGTTGCGCTCGTACGCCACGCGTAGCTACATTTTATCAGGGATTTCATGTACAGTACTGTAAATAGGCCTACGGAGATGAACATGTTTTCTTTTCTTTTGCGGGCTGGAGCAGTCAACAGATGTGTGTACCTGTGGTTGGAAATTGAGTACTGTTTTTATGATATTTTATTTTATTTATATTGTTTTGATCTATTACATTAGTTTAGTACTATTCTGCAGTAGTACAAGGCAGAGGTCAGAACTACTACGATTGGTAAAAGTCTGATTTGGCCCTGGCAAGAAGGTGCCGGCACTGACAATTTCTTTGCACAATAGAGTGCAATAACCATGAGAGACTTTGGAAAATATTCCACCAATGCCTTGTTGCAGTTGTATGACAGGACGGAGGTTTCTGCAGAAATCGAAGAGCAACGACAAGCCCTTCAACTATAAAAGACCAGACACTAAATAATAGGCTGGTACGAGGAAGCAGGCGGAAACTTAAAAAGTCATTTGAGACAGATTGCGCTAGCTTCGCTCACAAAATCTTTTGTAGATTTGCAAGTGTAGGAAGTTGCCACGGAATTGTGACAGTTTGGGCAGTCAAGATGAAAGAGGATGAAAGTATCAATAACTGTTGTGGATTCTGTATGTAGTATATGGAATGTATGTGGAAGCGGTTTGGCGCAGCATGAAAGGTTTGGTTTCCCAACCTTGAGGTCGGGGTTTCATTCCATCGCTGTGCATTTCGCTTGTGTCCTTGAGCAAGGCACTTTATCTGCATTGCTTCTCTCCACCCAGGAGTATAAATGGGTAACTGGTGGGGTTGCTTGCTCCTGCGCTGAATACAGCAGCAACACTTAGCATGTGGATCCAATGACCAGGGACAAAAGTGCTTCGTATCTGCAAAGAAAGGCGCTATATAAATAAATATGATTAGATTAGATTAGATTAGTATATATGAGGAACTGTGTTACTGTGGTATCTTAATATGCCAGGACATTGTTCCCTGCCTTGTTTATCACTCTAAGGTCAGAAAGGCCGATGAGTATGAAGATGATCCCTTGATGTTTCAACCATGGCATTCAATCAGGCCGTTATACTTTCTACTAAAAAATTAGACTTTCTTGCCAATTACACAAAAAGGCTTTAGTCGACAGATTTAGGAATTGCCATGTGAGCAACCCTGACAAAGCATACAAGGAGGCGTGGGTTAAACTACAAAAAATTTTTCGGAAAGAGTCGAAAATAGCGGTTGGTATTTTAAATAAACTCACATTTCTAAAATTTTCAGAGAGTTCAATAACCACGAGAGACTTTGGAAAATATTCCAATTATTCCTTGTTGTAGTTGTATGACAGGACGGAGGTTTCTGCAGAAATCGAAGAGCAACGACAAGCCCTTCAGCTAATGAAAGACCAGACACTAAATAATAGGCTGGTACGAGGAAGCTATGGTGTAGTAATAGGTCAGTAGTCAATTGCATTTTTGTGGTGTTGACCCTGAAGCCAAGATTAAACTTGAACTACAGCAGAAGGAGTACGTCCACATGAAACAACATGCAGCTGGGTAAACGGAACTCAGAATCCTTAGGGCACCACAAGAAGCCGCTGTTGAGACAGCACGCTCTGACGCAATAATAAAGGAAGAATTTGAAACCAGACATCATATGATCACGCAGCCAACTTTTGAAGCTGTTCCAGTGACCACGAAGTCCAGCTGAATTTTAATTGTATGCCAATCTCATCTCACTCACAGGTGCCACTAGATGCTTCATTTTGAAAACCTTTAGACTCTGACGAAGTGGTAAATGTGTTCAATGGTCATTACATAACTTTAGCCACTCACCAATAGAGGTTTCTACACAAATAGAACTGCACCTGGTGTAGAATTGAAAGACGTAAAAGAGAAGAACTTAACAAACTCACTATACAAATAAGTGATACATTAGCGCTTCAAATTCAACCAGCACACGAGGTCTTTTGGGACAGATTTGAGACAGATGAGACAGATTTGGGAATTGCCATGCGAGCAACCCTGACAAAGCATACAAGGAGGCATGGGTCGAACTACAAACATTTTTTCGGAAAGAGTAGAAAATAGCGGTTGGTATTAAATAAACTCACATTTCTAAAATTTTCAGAGTTCAAAGTTTTCAGACATCTGAGTTGACACTACAGCACAGATGAAAGATCTTCCCAGCCTCAGTATGCTAAATTATCCTCATGGAGTTTTCCAAGTACTCAACAAGCTACCAAATTACTTACACAACGCTTGGAGAGAGAGGGTTGCAGAAATTAAGAAGCTTAATGAAGTATCCCCCCCTTTTGACAGATTTGCACCAAAGACAACAGATTAAACGACCTGGACCTACAGTGGCGTATCTAGAAGTCTTGAATTGGGAAGGGGAAATGATGGGGGGCACGAAGGTGAAGTGTGGGGAGGGGGGCTCGATGATCAGTCGAGGTGATTTTAGGTGATTTTTAACTACTTGAGCGTGATTTTTTGGTGGCGACTGGGGGGGGGGAGGGGCACCACCATGCCCTCCCCTAGATATGCCACTGTTTCCCGAGGAACATGAGTCGCCTAATAAGTTTCCATCTAGAAAACCATTAAAGGTTATGGAAATTATTTATGAAAGTCTGACTCTTAGATTTTATCTAACTCTTGTTGTACATTTTTTTATACAAAATACTACAATTCAGCATTTTGCTGCAAATGTATTTTTTAATGAAGGAACTTTTTTTAAATAAAGATACCGATATAAAATTTGATGGAGTTGTATAAATGCAGCCTACCGCAAGTCATGTCGGTGGAGTAGTACCAGTACAGCCAACTTCAGGTCTAACTGGTGTAGTTACTGTGGGAACTGGCAGTTTACCAGATTTTCTGATTGCTCCAAGCTCAGTTTCAAATATTGAAATTGATGGTGTAGCACCCATTTTTTTCTCCAAGATATTGATGCTGAGGCAAAGAGCAGTTTTCATTAGGTACTGGTGTGGCATTAGCTGATCATCCTGTAAATCTTACTGTTGTTAAGAGCCAAGACATCCCCCCATTGTCGGTCTGTCGAGTGGAGTGCAGTGTACAAGGCAAGGGCTGGAGTGACAGCGATGTGTTTGTTAAATCCAAACTGCAGGACGGGAAAACACCAGTTTGATGTTGTAAAAGGCTGTTCCCTGATAGATAATAACAAAGTCCAATATGGTAAACAAGTCCTCGGATAAATTAACTTTGGTACCCGGTGCAACAATTGTAGCTGCTGTTGGTGTAGAGCGCAAGATTGAAGTTGAGATCCAGCAGAATAATGGCACTGTAGCAGTTGCTGTTGTGGACATTGTTAAAGAAAACTTAAAAGAGGGTAATGTCCGATTAGTTGGTGTAGCTAGCAACCCATCTGAGCTTAATACTTATGCGTGTCAGGATGGCAGTGAAGTAGTACTACCCCCTGAAGTTGACCTGAAGGAAGGTGATCAACAAGGGCTAGATTAATAGCAGACAGCCAAGATGCCTTTGCAGAGAGTGATTATAAAAAAAAGGATATTATAAATATAAATAAAAGATATTATAAAATACTCCAAATCCCCGTATGCCAGCCCCATTGTCCCAGTCAGGAAAAGAGATGGTACACTGCGCATGTGTATAGACTATAAGCAGTTTAATCGCAAGACTATCAGGGACTCGTTTCCCCTTCACCGATCGAGGAAACACTAGAGGAGCACAATATTTTACTTCATTCACCGGTCATGCAGTAACAGCTAAAGGCATCTCTATAGACCCAGAGAAGGTTAGATCCATTAAACAATGGCCAACCACAAAGACAGCAACTAAACTTCAGTCCTTTCTTGGGCACGCCTCTTATTATCTACAGTTCGTAAAAGGCATCCCTCAGATTGCACTTCCGCATGCGCTCACCGGTAACCCATCAAAGGCTTCATGATGGCCAGTTCTTGACATATCTTCAAAAAGGTAGAAAAGGCATACCCAGCCTACTCAAGTTTCAAGATAGAACTGTTAGAATTAAGCCTCATTCGCACTGGACTTACTTTGGTAAAAATATTACCGAGACCATGGTAGAAGAAATCTTACCGCTGTCTGACTTTTCTGGAAAGTTTCACCCCAGTCGCGGTAAGACTTCTGAGGCTGTGAAAAGCAAATAATGAGGGTGCTACATCTTGACCTTTACTTCCGCTGTGCAAATGCCGTCTGTCAAAACTATGTGCATTTTTAGTAATTACAAGCGACCCTTACAAGCCACTTCCATCACAAAACAACCGAAATACAGCAGAAAAAGACCGAAGCAAAAGAAGGAAGGCGGACAGCCAAGCAACACAACAAGATGTCGGAAAAAGAAAGTGAAACTGGACGCGTGGAGAATTATAGCGCTAATATCGATTTGGGGTGAAAAAGAACATAAGCAGGGATTCGAAGGCATGAAGTATAATGCCCGGGGATGGGAAAGTATTGCTGTTCATTGTACACATGAATAATTGCATTGAGTATCTGAAAAAAGTACAGAACAACAAAAAAACCCCAGTAATTAGAGTGGGTGTGGGTAAACGACGTGTTCATTTTACGATAAAATGGACAAGATTCTTGGTTTTTTTATAATGAAATAAATTATTTTTAGCCTGACTAGCCTAGCAAGGTAAAGTGGGCAGTAGCAGAGAAATGCAGGAGTATTTGATCAGAGCAAAAATGGAAGTGTTTACAGACCACAATACTCTTGCATACATCAACAAAACAATGGGGTAATGCTCAAAATATTAGGGACTTAATCTGGAAAGAAGTTTTTAGTGTTACGTAAACGTTGCGCCCTATGTCGGTAGAGAGATTAATAATGCCAAGATTATGTACCACGTTTAATATGTTGGTTAAATTCAGGGCCTGGTAGAAATCTCAATAAATGTGCGATTTCTGTAGGCTTGGCTAAAGAAATTCTGGAAACGTATGTTACATGTATTAATTTAACCAGAAAGTGTTGCTAACCCGAAAATATTGCTAAGCAGGGAATGCACAATTTGTAAATTTGAAAATGTGCGAAATCAGTTTTTTTGTTGACACAATTAAATTCATTGTTATTGTGATTGATCAACATTTTTAAATATATCTATCATGATTAAAGATGATTATAATGTATATTATGATTCCTCGGTTAAATATTTTGAAATTGGTTATGTAAATGCTAATGATATTAGCAAATACTGATGTGAAGCTTGTTTATTATGGCTGTTATTGCAGAATTAAATGAGAAAAATTGAATAAATCTACCATACAGATCACATCAGTTGACAGCTTATTTCGAGTTTTTGCACATATATCAATTGAGGGCACTATAATAATGTTTCCATGTTGATGTTTACAGTTAACCTGTTAAAGCAAGGACTTACAAAAGTTTTTGGTTGAAAATCAACACTGAGATTTGCAGTGAATACATTAAAACACCTTGGAAGTTCACGTGTCATTTTGATTAGTTGGTTGGATAGCGGAAGGTAGCCGAGACACTCCTGCGAGATCAGTATACCTTTTCTTCAGTATAATGCACACATGTAAAGTATTTTATTTTCTTAAAACTGGCCTTTTTGGCAGCACCATTAGTCCGGAGACAACCACATGTCAGAATTTAGAACACTTGTATAACATCTTGGTATTCTTCTTCCAGCCAATGTCCATTCTCTCTAACATTTGGTGGGCTGCTCTTCCAGTCCCATTCCTCAACTTTCTTTCTCCAATATTTACCATAGTTAGCTTCAATATATGGTTGGGTCTCACAAGGGACTCGTACAAGCATTGATTGAAACTCAGTCCAACACAAACTGAACTTCGGAAAACTATACCTACAAAATAAAGATGCTAGAATTATAAGTTTATAATCATTTGCATTATTATTGATACTAAATTTAACCATACTATTATTATTATAATTGTTATCTTTAACATTAATTATTAGACCTTCATAACTCCTTTTATAATTATCATCTATTTTAATTATGATGATTAATCTTACTATAATTTTAGGTATTACATTGTGTATTATCATTACTATTGTTATTGTTATTGGGAGTAGGATTTGCATGGCAGTTGTGGCTTAAACTATCAACTGTAAAAGTTTAAAACCCTCATATTTTACATGTTATCATCATTACTATTTTATTATTATTATTATGGCCATTATAATTATATTTATTATCATACTCATTAATATCACCACTATCAAATTAAGTTATGAAATTTAAAAAATATTTTCAGTCCCTGCAGCCATTTTTCAGACAATAATGTCTCCTTTGGGTCAATTCCATTAATGCCCTCAATATTGTATAATAATTGTTTTTTATGTCATGAATTAACATCTCTAAGTTCTGCAAAAAATCTTACTTGTATTTTGCTGCAGTATACACATCAGTACCACCATTCCAAACATGATCTTTCTCTTCGTAAAAGAAGAACAGGTCAAGTTTTAAACCGTTGTTGTGAAGAAATGATAATTCAAAACTATCTTCAACCTAAAATAAAATGTATATATTAATTTAAGTAAAAATAAGTAGTAATAATATGGATACAGATATAAACATATGTGAGTGCAGATATAAAAATACCCTCCAATTAAAGACCGCTCTTGAGACTGGGGTTTCCATGGTCATTAGCAGCTTTAGTCTCTAATTAAAGTAATAAAGATAAAAAGACATTTGTAAATTTAGGACCACAGAAATATAGTCTTTAAAATGGAGGTGGTGTTTAATTGGAGGGATCTTTAATTTAAGGGAGACTTGTACAATATTTAACTTACCTTTCCTAGAATATGTTTCAACATCCAACCATTCATCTCAAATGCACTTATTATACTTTGCTTGTAATCAACCACCCAGATACCAAAATCAACATCTTTACTGTGTGGTATGATATTGCACTCCCTGAACCAGCCTAAGGAAAAAACGAAGATGAATAATAGTACAAGAGCAACCAGAAGAACAGAGACATCATGTATAAGAGCTGGTGTTGGAAATGAACATAACCACACAACAACCAGTTCTGCATGATAAGAGCATGAGGCTTTATTACAAGAGTAACTGTATACTGTATTTAAGAGTAGTTAGGGACATCCTGGGTACAACATTAAACTCCATCCAGTCGAAGCATCGGCGACTAAACTGACAACCCTCTCAAATGTCTTAGTGACTGCTGAGGGGAGGGTGTTTATGGTCACCCAGCAGCAAGAAAAACCAATAGCTGAACAAAGGGCTCCTCGGAGTCAACGGCCAACCATTAATTAGTTTAAGGAATAGGAGTAGTTTAGTCTCATTGTTATTGCTATTATGATTATTTTTATCTTATTTTATTGTTACTATTTTATTGTTATTTGCTTTTTCTCAGTTGGCCTATATTATTTCTCTGTAAAGCGCATAGGGGCAATGTGCAATATGCGCTATATAAATACAACATTATTATTATTATTACAATACTATATACTACCACACAGGTGGTGCATATGCAAATGAGGTATACAACACAAGTGCCAGTAATTTCTCTGACATGGATTTGAATCCCACCACTGCCACCATATAAAGAGCTGGTGTTGGAAACAACAACCAACATAACCATATAACAACTAGTTCTGTATGATAAAACACAAGTCTTTAAAAATGAATTACTTTTTTTCATCAAGTTTTTTACAACACTATATACTACTCCAAAGGTGGTGGTGCATATGCAAATGCAGTATAGCTACACAAGCACCATCATATTACAACATAGAGGTATACAAAAAGTAGATGTATATAATTGTGATTAGTGCACAATACAAAAACTTACCCAAGCAAGTACCACTACTGAGCCAAAATGGAACCCCTAACTCATCCAAAATCTTTTGTCCTTGAGATATCACCTGAACTGCTTTACTTTTAAAATCAAGTGCTACCAATGACTCATCTTTTGGATACGCCCTATAAAACTCCTCAGCTTGCTGGTAATTACACTCCAGGAACTTTGAATTTTTAAGACTTGTTAGGAATTGATTCGGCCGTTTTGGAACTTTCAGGAAAATACCATCAATTTTAATTTCTGTTACCTCAGCCCTGTGAAATAAATAGTGATAATCTGTTTTTAATAGAAAGTTTAAAAGCATATTTGTAGTGAAATGCATGTCATTGAGTACTGGGACCTGTAGTGGTTGGCTACCAGGGCCCAATGGCGAGGTCTGGGGCTACCTATCCTAGGCCGTAGCAGGGTTCAGTAGTAGAACCAAGTGGGAGTCTGGCATGGGGAAGATGTCATCTAAAGCTACAGTCTTTCAGGTATTTAGATGTCTAATTTAAACTACTGCAGAGCTGTCATTCAAAATTAATTAGTTTTTTAATAACTTTTTGTGGCTCAAGCTCCAATGAAGCCTATCTCTTAGAGCAAATGCTTGTTCCTCCTCAAAGCTACTACACTCAACAATAAACGGACAAGTTTTAAGAACACATGAATTAATTATTCAACAATCATTTCCAATGTGTAATTTACACAAATGGAATAATTCGATACTGTACCCTAGCTGGTCATAAACAAACTAGCTGTAGGATATTTAATTATTATGATCCAATAAGTTCTATGAATAATAATTTACTTTTTGATAGCTGCCGAATATGGGCTTGCAAATGTGCCATTTTGAAGATAAATTTCTTGTAGGTTAAGACTGCTCAATTCCGGTAACTTAAGTGGTGCTTTCCAGAAATATAAACTGCTCCTTTCATAGAAGAGAACTAGGTGAATTAAGTGGTTTTGATACTTCAAGAGGTAATGATATGGGACAAGGTTTGATGTAGTGTGGTGGTGTGATGTCACTTGTGGATCTGGTCCTTCTGTCTTCAGAATCTTAAAACCTCGATTTTCTAAGGAACTCAGTAACTCTTCCTAAAACAGAAATTTATAATTTTTTGTTAAATAAATTACAGGTTAAGAAGGAAAGTTTTTTTTATTTGCAGTAGTACAAATTACTAAAGTGTGGAATACTGTAGTGTAATTTCATGTGTGTTGCTTTTAAACATACCAATTTCAAGCACCTAGAGGTAGGATTCTTCAATTTTTTCAGAGTATAAGCTGGCTACAACCTCTCCCGATTTAGCAATCACTCAGCTTGGAAGCTCCAATTTTGCCAGAGTTATTAGATGCTTTGGGGCTAGGCAAAGATAATGAATAGCAAAAGATAGAGTAGTTCATGATATAGTGGAACGCCTCATGAGGTTGTCTATGAGAGCAATTTTAATCCATCCGAGCGGCAACGCTATATCTTTGATTGGTTTGAATTGTTTGGATAACTCTCTGGTTCATTTGTTTTCATCGGTTTCTCCAATCCATGAAATAACTTTCCTCCATTCTAGAGAGGGCGGACATACCATCAAATTTAATGCAAATTATGCAAAGAGCTCATTCTTTTGCTATTTATGTTTTTTGGGCTAGGTCTGGCAGGCCTATAGAATTTGTTAAAATGTGTTTTAGGGTCCATAGGTCAACTCCTCAAAATTTGTTACATTATTAAATTATATATTCATTATTTTTCAAGCATACTGGGTAGCTTATTCCTACTAAATAATAATAAAAAAAATACACAACTAAAATGATCAAACCTTGTAATGAGATTAATTTTATAGTGCAGCACATTATTTTATTTACTGACATTCTGGACGTAGTTGGAACGGTCACTCTATATAGTTTAAATTAAAAAATTATTTTACATTTATAAACCAGAAAGATAAATCACATTTGTTACCTTTTGCACAAGTAGATGCCCTACAGCTGCAAATGTTGTTTTGTTTCGACTTGTGCATAAAAATTCACAGTCATGTTTCTTCTTCAGGTTTCCAAGTCTTTTCTGCATAATGGCAGTCAATAATGATGGCTCAACCAAAAACACCGGAGCATATAATTCATTCACCACTGACATAAACAGACTAACAGCTCTCTGTGGGATGAACGATCAATTAAAATGGTCTTCAAATGGTTTTCCAATTAGACTTCTGAAGGACAACTGCTCCTTCTCTCCTACGCTTATTACACAAATCCTTGGAATTTTTGCATTATGACATCATTAATTGCAGATTTCAGATGATTAGCCCCTTTAATTACAGGTTTACATTTTGCATTTAAGTCCATTTTTACTAGAGCCTCAGTCAGTTTTTATGGCTTAGTATATGGTCCAAATGGTGCTTTTTAGACTAACAATGGATAGGCAGATTATTTTTTGATTTTGATCGGGGGGGGGGGGGGTAAACACCCATTGGCACAGACTTCAGGGAGACAATTGGTAATACAGCAGTCAAAACTTGCAATTATTGTGAATTTTCGGGAGCCTGGTTCACAGGAGTGCAGGAGAACTTCCTGATTTATGAGACTACTTACGGGAGACTTTGGACAATTGTATAAAGGCAAATCACAGATATTGGTCACAGACAATTTCATAATATTGGACATTCCAACCATGGAGGTATTACTGAGAAGGAGATCACTTGGCAACAGATTCTTTGACGTGACAAACCAATGTGTTCCCCGCCGTTGGATCGCGCGCAGGCGTATTATCTTATTATTCACATTTTTCTGTTAGCAACAACTTTGCAACGACATGCGTTTATACGCTTCAACACAGCAGTTGTGAGATAACCCGTTTGATTTTAACTCATTAAATATCTTTAAGATTAACAATGTTCCCCGATTGGATTTTTTTGGACTTTTAGTGTGTTATTATGTGTATATTTCAGGAACAGATTCCGCAAAATATTTCAGTTACAATTAATTATATGTTCATTATAATTTTGTCTAAAGATCAATTGGTTCGACTATAAAGCTAAGGCAGTGTAAAACAGAAAATTACTGATTTTGGATTTAATTTTCAAATAGTTAACCCTCGTTAACCCGAAAATGACTTAGTTAATATTATAATCCTCAATCATTCCTTAATTAACACCTGTTAAAATTAGAATTATCAAGTTTTATCCAATTTATGGAAATTCAAGTTGAAATATACCATACCTTTAAAGCTGGTGTAAATGTTTCATTAAATTCGAAACTCATTTTTGTAGAAAATATTTTTATGTTTGGTATTTTTGGAAAGATAAATGTGTTAGCTTCAAGGTGGAAATGATTGCGCAGCCATAGTGATTGACTGTAAGTTGTGCGCATTGAGAAAAGAAGATGCTCTCCATTTCTCCGTGTTCTTTCAATTTTTTGGTAAACTAAAGCCTGCTCACCATGTGGTGGCGGGGAACACATCAGACTTCAAACACATCGCGCATGCGTTCTTCACACGCAAAGGCAGCTTTGCTCTTGCCTCATTTACATAGCGCTGCGTGCGCAAAGCTTTTTCGAGTGATCGCCTTCTCAATAATACCTCCATGGTCCAACTTACATACTGCACTGGTGCCTGGCTATTCACAGTCAGTACCTATGAAAAACACAAGAAAATCAATCACACTTGATATAACCTTTGAATTCATTATTCAAGATAATACAGTAGAACCCGTATTAAGGGGACAACTTTGGGAGGAAAAAAAGTGTCCCCTTAAAAGGGGTGTCCTCTGAATTGGGGTTGGCCATTGTGTTAAAAGATATTGCTCATTTCATGGCTGAAAAAGTGTTCCTTTATAATAGGGGTGTCCCAAAGGAGGGGTTCTACTGTATATATATTTCATCAGTGAGTTACTGGGGAAGGTGTTTCTCAATAGAAAGTTTAATATCTAGATTACCAAAAAAAAAATTAAAAAAAAAAATCATAGTTTAAAAATCACAAATCATATCAAAGCCAAACAATTATTAGAACTATTCAAGATGTTCCAGTATGGATTAAAATTAATTAATTCAGAAATGTCCTTAAATGAAAGACACATACCTCAGATTTGTTCCTTTCAAGGAGTTTATGAATAATGAACATCTGAAGCATGAGGAAGAGTGCGCCAACGATGAGAATGAGAACAAGTGATGAAATTCTTCGCATCCTACAACTGTCTGCCCTTTAATTTATGATCAGCATTTCATCTAGCAGAAGAAAAATAAATTAGTTACAATTTAGGCCAAATACTTTCTGATACAGTAGGATATTTTGTTGACATTTTTCTCCGCTTGATAATACAGTATTTTACTTGAATTTATTGACCTACTTCCCTTAACATCTAACCTTTGACTTATTTGACCTCTGTCAGACAAAGCAACAAATTACAAAAAAAAAGTATATACTGTATGAAGTTATATTGTTCACAATTACTTTACTGTAGATCTACTCACTATGAACTTTCCAATTCAGGTCTGCAACCTTAATCAGCATACGGATTCAAACAGTTCCACCATACATTACAGTCGGTAAGCTTCAGGCCCATGACCGAAAGAGTGGATGGCAGAGAACTGGGACTATTATAGTATCACCTTTCCAGTACGGATGGCCTGGATGCTCTGTACCGATGTCACCTTTCCAGGATAGCTGGTTGATCTAGATGATTTGTACTGATGGCACCTTTCCAGGATAGCTGGTTGATCTGGATGCTTTGTACTGATGGCACCTTTCCAGGATTGGCTGGTTGATCTGGATGCTTTGTACCAGTGGCACTTTGCCAGGATGGCTGGTTGATCTGGATGTAGATGCCCACCTTGATTTTCATTGTAATAAATAGATCATGTTGAGAATGTTTATTTATGTATCACCACCACTTTTTTTTAAAATAAAAATAGATCATCACTACATCAGAGAGCAAAAACAAAAATTGTTTTTTTAACTTAATTATTATCATTATTGTTCATGATTTCATTTTTGTTTTTTGGTAAAGGTAATCTCATTGTTGCTACCACTCACTGTGGACTGTGGTTTGCTTTGTAATTAGTAACTATCATTTCGTTTTTAACCACTGTGGTTGTTGTTGTTTATCATTGTGGTTGTTGTTACTACCACCAGGCATTATTGTTGATGTGTTATTGTTTACTGTACAATCCTTTTTATAAATAATATTTTTTTTGTTTGTTATTTTGTCATTGTTGTTGTTGACATCAATTGAAAATTATCTATCAGAAATCAATAGGGCTATTATAATATTATGTACTTCATGAGAATTCCAGTTGCTAAATCCTCACACGGCTAAGGCCATCTCTAGCTAGTCGATCTTCCTAGGCATGGGCCACTAGCTAGCCTAGCTAGGGTAGATGACCGCCTGGGCTAGCTAGAGGCCTAGTAGGTACGGTATGCCTAGGCCTATTCTTCATTAATAATCTGGGTTTCTTACTTACGTATCAGCCAAGCAACGATATCAACAGTAATATATATAATTATTGGCAACAAATAACACCTCAATAACTGTCTCTTATACACATCTAGATGTGTATAAGAGACAGCTTAAAAGGGGTGTCCTCTGAATTGGTGTTG
>NW_022758107.1:700690-740754 GCF_011630105.1 Anneissia japonica
TATTGGCACAGACTTCAGGGAGACAATTGGTAATACAGCAGTCAAAACTTGCAAATATAGTGAATTTTCGGGAGCCTGGTTCACCTGAGTGCAGGAGACCTTCCTGATTTATGAGGCTACTTACGGGAGACTTTGGACAATTGTATAAAGGCAAATCACAGATATTGGTCACAGACAATTTCATAATATTGGACATTCCAACAATGGAGGTATTACTGAAAAGGAGATCACTCGGCAACAGATCCTTTGACGTGACAAACCAATGTGTTCCCCGCCTTTGGATCGTGCGTGGGCGTATTATTTTATTATTCACATTTTTTCGTTAGCAACGACATGTGTTTATACGCTTCAATACAGCAGTTGTGCGATAACCCGTTTGATTTTAACTCATTAAATATCTTTAAAATTAACAATGTTCCCCTGATTGGATTTTTTTGGACTTTTAGTGTGTTATTGGTTCGACTATAAAGTTAAGGCAGTGTAAAACAGAAAATTACTCTGATTTTGGATTTAATTTTCAAATAGTTAACCCTCGTTAACCCGAAAATGACTTAGTTAATATTATAATCCTCAATCATTCCTTTATTAACACCTGTTAAAATTAGAATTATCAAGTTTTATCCAATTTATTTAAGTTGAAATATACCATACTTTTAAAGCTGGTGTAAATGTTTCATTAAATTCGAAACTCTTATTTGTAGAAAATATTATTATGTTTGGTATTTTTTGAAAGATAAATGTGTTAGCTTCAAGGTGGAAATGATTGCGCAGCCATAGTGATTGACTGTAAGTTGTGCGCATTGAGAAAAGAAGGTGCTCTCCATTTCTCCATGTTCTTTCAATTTTTTGGTAAACTAAAGCCTGCTCAGCATTTGGTGGCGGGGAACACATCAGACTTCAAAGGCATCGCGCAAGCGTTCTTCACACGCAAAGGCAGCTTTGTTCTTGCCTCATTTAAATAGCACTGCGTGCGCAAAGCTTTTTCGAGTGATCTCCTTCTCAATAACATCTCCATGGTCCAACTTACATACTGCACTGGTGCCTGGCTATTCACAGTCAGTACCTATGCAAAACACAAGAAAATCAATCACACTTGATATAACCTTTGAATTCATTATTCAAGATAATACAGTAGAACCCCTATTAAGGGGACAACTTTGGGACCAAAAAAAAGTGTCCCCTTAAAAGTGGTGTCCTCTGAATTGGGGTTGGCCATTGTGTTAAAAGATATTGCTCATTTCATGGCTGAAAAAGTGTTCCTTTATAATAGGGGTGTCCCAAAGGAGGGGTTCTACTGTATATATATTTCATCAGTGAGTTACTGGGGAAGGTGTTTCTCAATAGAAAGTTTAATATCTAGATTACCAAAAAAAAAAAAAAAAATAAATCATAGTTTAAAAATCACAAATCATATCAAAGCCAAACAATTATTTGAACTATTCAAGATGTTCCAATATGGATTAAAATTAATTAATTCAGAAATGTCCTTAAATGAAAGACACATACCTCAGATTTGTTCCTTTCAAGAAGTTTATGAATAATGAACATCTGAAGCATGAGGAAGAGAGCACCAACGATGAGAATGAGAACAAGTGATGAAATTCTTCTCATCCTACAACTGTCTGCCCTTCAATTTATGATCAGCATTTCATCTAGCAGAAGAAAAATAAATTAGTTACAATTTAGGCCAAATACTTTCTGATACAGTAGGATATTTTGTTGAAATTTTTCTCCGCTTGATAATAGTCTTTTACTTGAATGTATAGACCTACTTCCCCTAACATCTAACCTTGACTTATTTGACCTCTGTCAGACAAAGCAACAAATTACAAAAAAAAAAGTATATACTGTATGAAGTTATATTGTTCACAATTACTTTACTGTAGATCTACTCACTATTAACTTTCCAATTCTAGTCTGCAACCTTAATCAGCATACGGATTCAAACAGTTCCACCATACATTACAGTCGGTAAGCTTCAGGCCCATGACCGAAAGAGTGGATGGCAGAGAACTGGGACTATTGTAGTATCACATTTCCAGGACGGATGGCCTGGATGCTCTGTACCGATGTCACCTTTCCAGGATAGCTGGTTGATCTAGATGATTTGTACTGATGGCACCTTTCCAGGATAGCTGGTTGATCTGGATGCTTTGTACCGATGGCACCTTTCCAGGATTGGCTGGTTGATCTGGATGCTTTGTACCAGTGGCACTTTGCCAGGATGGCTGGTTGATCTAGATGTAGATGCTCACCTTGATCTTCATTACAATAAATAGATTATGTTGAGAATGTTTATTTATGTATCACCACCACTTTTTTTTAAATAAAAATAGATCATCACTACATCAGAGAGCAAAAACAAAAATTGTTTTTTTTTTAACTTAATTATTATCATTTAATTTTTGTTTTTTGGTAAAGGTAATCTCATTGTTGCTACCACTCACTGTGGACTGTGGTTTGCTTTGTAATTACTATTAGTAACTATCATTTTGTTTTTAATCACTGTGGTTGTTGTTGTTTATCATTGTGGTTGTTGTTACTACTACCACCAGGCATTGTTGATGTGTTATTGTTTACAATCCTTTTTATAAATAATAATTTTTTTTTTGTTATTTTGTCATTGTTGTTGTTGACATCAATTGAAAATTATTTATCAGAAATCAATAGGGCTATTATAATACTATGTACTTCATGAGAATTCCAGTCGCTAAATCCTCACACGGCTAAGGCCATCTCTAACTAGTCGATCTTCCTAGGCATGGGCCACTAGCTAGCCTAGATGACCGCCTGGGCTAGCTAGAGGCCTAGTAGGTACGGTATGCCTAGGCCTATTCTTCATTAATAATCTTGGTTTCTTACTTACGTATCAGCCAAGCAACAATATCAACAGCAATATATATAATTATTGGCAACAAATAACACCTCAATAATGAGTATTTACTTTATGTGCATTTGGCTTGCTTGGCTCTGTCGCGTAGGAAGTGTTGTTGTTATTTAGGACGCCCCCAGGAGACCAACTTATATACAAGACAAAAAAAGAAGTGATACGAAATTTGGCACACTCAGAAAGTTCCCATTTATATAATGAGGGATGACCGTTGAGTTCAATTAATGTCCCCCTCGGCGGGAAAATGTCCCTCTGGTGTTTCCCGTAATAGGGAGTGTCCCAAATGAGAAATTCTATTGTATAGTTATTTTTAATTTGACATTAATAACTTACCTAATATTATTATAATAACTTAAATTATAAATCTGAATAAGAAAAAAACAAAAACAAAAATAAACGAAAAAAAAAAAAACCTTCCCGTCAAGTTCCGGACAGTTAAATCAATGAAAATAGCTAGCTTTCCTGTATTCAATTGCGCGCCTAGATCCTTAAATATCTGCAAAAAATTACAGATTTTGTAGTAAAATGTCTGTAAATTGGTATAAGGTGAAAACTACTTTTTCGATCTCATAGAAAGCTAATATGTATTTGATCGATGAGCTATTCAATTGAAATTTTATTTCTATTTGAAGTACTTTCCTTGTATTTTTGACTGATAGCACATCTTTAATCATCCTGCAAGAGGTCGGTGGAACAAATACATTTATTTTACTACGGCAATTTAATTGCTTTGGTTTTACCGTGAGGTGCTCGTTCACTATATATGATATCTCTATGGTTCCATGGTATTTTACCACAGATCCTAAGTAATCCTCCATGCTCTCATCGGGCTTTAAAATTTGAGGGCGGTATTGATGCAAATGACGTATAGGTATTGGGTGTGACATCATCATTAGTGCGAACATCCACGGCGGTGCCATTAATTGTACTTCCTGGTTTATCTTTGCTCGGTAGGCCAGAGGTCTGGGGTTGGATTGCGAAAAAGTGTGTGAAGACTCTGCGAGAAGAGGCAATCAAAGGACTGAAGATCAAGCATCCATTTTAGCCGGTTGTCTAATTGGAATCCTCGAAACTCATATATTGGAAGCGAATGAAATGCAAGAACAATCAGGGGGATAGGAAGCCGAGGTGGCAAGGTACATGCATGCTTGAGAAATGTTTGTGTGAAAGTTTCTGTACTCAATCATCGATTGATCACCCTCTATTATTATGTCTACTTCATTCAACAGTCAGACTCAAACCAAAGCTAGGCCTAGGCCCTAAGAGGAGGATTGCCAGGACCCAGGTTTTTCTATGATGAGTAGGCTAGGCCTAGATATGAGGCTTGATCTAGTACATTATCACGATCTTTTTTTTTATACCTATAGTGCAACACCATTCTTAGTAATACATTTTTTCCCAAACAACCGTAAAATCTGTAGACTGTATTGTAGAGTCGAAGAAGGAAGTATTGTTGGGGAGATATGAGGGTAAAGAGACACACCACCACCATTCATATATTGTAATCATATTCAAATAATTTTTATGATTTCTGACCATTCACGTCTTTGCTGTCGATGACCAAATTTTTAGGTAATCGTGGGTGGATTGAAATGTTTGGAAGTGGGGCCGATGAGACAACACTACCGGGGGTGGGGGGTCCGGGGAATTCCCTGCAAAATTTCTGATTTCTAGACGCCTGAAAATAAACTCAGAGGCGTTTTGGACGATCAACTATTTATTTTCTTTTTTTCTTTTTTCTGGTTTTATTTTCATCAGCAAATGGCAACAACAGCCAGTATAACGCCCGAAAATAGGGGTGTTTTGGACGATCGATTATTTATTTTTCTTTTTTCTTTTTTCTTTTCTTTTTTTTTTTAATTCTCCAAAAGTTGGTACAGGAGCCAGCCCGGCCCCCTAAATCCGCCCCTGGTGACTAGGCGCTTTGTGGATTGGAAGACACTTTTTAAAAAAGATTTCATTCCATTATTCCTTCTCAAGTTGATGGTTGTGGTAGTCGGTGATATCTCAGCAATATTTAAAATGCGCATGCCACTACACGCCAAGCACATCATCACAAAAATTAGTGAATATTTTCTAAGTGAATGCTATTATCTTTCTGATTTAATTTAAATATTTTTTGATTTATAGACATAGCTTTGAGGTTTTCTGGTTTTATTTTCATCAGCAAATGGCAACAACAGCCAATATTAAAGCTTATCAATTTACATTTAGTGCAGCCTTCAATTGGGTATGTTGTTAAACTCAATAATGAGCTTGTGGCCATCGATGCCATCATTTTGGATCAAAAGTAAGACTTGAAAAGTAAAAGAACTGGGACTTTAATCCAATACGTTATTTAAAAAGATTTAGAGAATCAAAATGTATAAACGCTGATTTGTGGTGGAGTGCACCAATATGACCAGGGGATGATGGTTTTACGAGAGAGGGCACACCAGCTAACAGGAGGTCCATCAGAAAATGAGCTTATTTCCTTCTAACTTGCATCGCCGTTTCAAAGCTGCAAAAAGTTTAAACTTGCATTCTTTAGGCCTACACATTAGATAGAGCCCTAATAATCTGGTTCCATAATACAGTAAGTGCTTATGGATTGGATTGGATTTCTTTGGTGTAGTACACTCCAAAGATAAAAAAGGTAAAAGGTAAAGGTAGGAGAATAACCCATAACTTGCAGCGTTATCGTGCTGAATTGCATATGGGCGTGGTCCGTGACCAACTAGCAGCCATAAAGAGGCGCTTCTTGGTAGATACACGTTCACATCGTTCCACAACGACAGGGGTTGAAATAAACCATAATATCGAGGTAACCCCCTACTCTTTCGAAAGATGCAATGGGTTCTTTAAAGTGCACACGAGCCAGATGTATACACTGGCTCATGTATTAAGTCCTTATCCGAAAAGACTTGGTTCTACCGACTGAACCATGGGCGAGGAGCGGCTGGAACCAGCGCCGATATTAAGGCTGTAGCTAGCGGCGCCCCTGCCTTACTGCTTGGCCACTCGACTCGCCTCAACCTACGGAAGTCCTGAGATTTATTTCCACTGGGGTCCTTCTGGTGGTGAATTGCACAGTACACCAGGAGACAATCCCACTGTTTTACTGGAGAGTGTATTAGTGTTCTTTAACGTGCACATGAGCCACTTTGCATACAGGAACAATGACTTAAACGTCTCATCTGAAAGACAACGCACTTTAGAAACTTGCATTGCAGCCCTCCAGCTGAAACAAAAGGAGGGCAGCGATGGGTGTTGAAACGGGGACCAAGAGATCTCCACGTTCATCGCACACAGTGGGTACCACCAGTGTAGCCGACTGAGCCAGCTGATCTCATCATAATGCATTTTTCGCATCCATTGTCTAAAATAAACTTGCTACAGCAGTTCACTTAAAATATACAAATTTTATCTAATGATTGCCTGATATTAGACTTTATCCAAATCTTGAGAGTTCTATAGGTTATTTAATCAATCAAGATTCTACATTTGATGCTGTGTTCATTAGAGCTTGTGAAAAATGATTTCACAACTTGTAACATGTGAGAACATGAGAAGAATGCATTCATGTGATTTTGACAAGCGCCCTCACATGGATGTGCGCCTAGGCCTAGCCTATGTAAAAAAGCTTGAATTAGGACTCTGTAAAGTGCATTCAGAACGTTATACAGTGCAAATCATGAGGTTGCAAATAAATACAAAAAACACTTTTTTTATCTGAAATAATATTACTTAAACAAGTTGCAATAAATACTGTACATCTGTTTGTGTTACATCTACCATTTTCCACACTACTTGTGCAAATCGAGGAAGAAAATTCTACTCGAGTTCACAACTTGTGTTTACAAGTTCACCGAACAGATAAACATGTTTCACAATTTTTGAACTGGGAAACACTGACTTCACGAGTTCTAATGAACACAGCATAATCTACCTGATTAAATCACTTATAGTATACAATGACATCAAAGTGTATTATAACAGATACAAGGAAGTTAGCAAGTTTTAACTTGTGTGCGCATATTGGCGCACACTTAGTTTAGTCCCATTAGAGAGTACTTTAAATGTAATCCTTGCTCTTTAACAATAATGAGTGGCCAGGAAGAACATGTATTTCTCCCCACTGAAGCCTAACTGTGGAATTTTCTGGAAATATCACATAACAAATAATACATTGATTTAAGGAGATACTTATGGTTGCAGTGGTGGCAGGTTGGGGGGATTTTCTGCTATCTCACCCCCCCCCCCCCACACCCAATCATATCAAACGCTTCAGTTAGGTTGACGCAGGGAATTTCCTCTTTTGGTAGTGTGCTGATCATGATCAGTACTAGCTCAATGTTTTAATTTTCCCTTATCTCTTGCCTTAAATTGTATCTCAAGTCTGCTACTGTATGGGAAAACATATTGGGGCACCTTAAATTTTTACCTTTCCCCTCACTTGGCCTCCACCTGCCCCAGTTTCAGATGCTGGTGCTACCACTGTGTGAATAACTTGTGACATGCAATGCCGTAGCCAGAATGTTCAAACAGTGCGGGACAGTATCAGAGTGGACCCACTTTACGCGTAAATTTAAAAATAATGTGGACCAATATTCTTATAAGTTTACTCATTTCACACAAAAATATGAAAAATCTGGACCTGTTTTCTTAAAATTTTATCCATTTTGGCTAAATATTAGAAATCTGGACCCATTGAAAAAAAAAATTGGCTCATTTTATGTATACAATTGCATAATTTGGACCCATTTTTAAAAATGTGGACCCTTATTTTGTGGACCCAAATAGACGAATTACGTGGGACTGTCCCAATAGCTGGCTACGGCATTGGTGACATCTCTATTAAAATATAGGCATATAGGCCTCGGCGAAAAATAAAACAGTATTAAAAGGACATGGATTTGCTCACATGACGCAAACCCATTTTGCGAAGTTGAGTCTGTGTGTAGTCTCACTTGAATTACATAATACCACCTGAGAGAGTGGAGGATGCTTCACATTGTGTTTTATTGATCTTATATTCAATGAGTACCATGGTTCAAGAAATCGATTAATGTGTACTCGGTGATGCAACGCCCTCTGCAGTTTGCCTGTGTGCAGACTGAGCTAATTTTATTATAAACACTGCATTCTCCATGGAGTAGCACCAGCCGCTGATGACAACCGACACAGGGTGTGACCGTGTTTGAGTAGGGAGAAATCATGAAATATTTATCATGATGTTTCACTAATGTGTTACTGTAGTTGCTAAGATGAAATATATACAGAAGTCCATGTATATTTCTTTTGTTATTCCATACAGTATGAAACAACTATGCATTTTTAAATCCATTAAGGTAATATTTAAATTGGTGTTATTGTTATTAACAGTATTATTGAGCAATTATGATTTGATCTATTGAACACATTTTTAGTATTAGCTACCGCAGTGAAGCAGAGCTATGTAGAGACTGTATAAACTTGTGTTGTATGTTGTCATTAGTCGTTGTAGCAAATTTATTTTTGGTATAGTCAAAGAGCCTATTTTACACAGAACCATGTCAGCAACATGCAACAACAGTACCAAAAATATAGGATATATATGGTACAAGTTAAAACAAGATACAAGGATATTTATTATCTTCAAAGATACAAAGAAATTTGGGCATTCTCAGTATTATATTCTTAGTTGATCAGCAGTGAATGTGACTCAATTAAATCATAGATGGACATGTTGGAACAGCCTTGAAGAGTGAATTTATTTAAAGCCTTTGAGGAGTTTTATGCAGTAATGGAACAGAAACAGATCTCAGTCATAACGCTCCTGCATATAATGTTCATCCCAACTGAGGAGTTTTAAATGCGGTAATACACCAGGAACTTGCGTGACACTGACAGAAAATGTTCTGACAAATCAGTCACTCTGGTGCTTTTTTCGCAGAGCATGCAGACAGCATATCTGTGAAATGTTGCATGCATTATGATGATTGTCATGCACTGGGTAAATGGATTGTATTGCATGTTTATCTTGATGTTACTTGACGTTAATTGCGTTCTGTGTAAATCTGGCATGGTATATTAATATAACATTCATTTTTCGAAGAGTATACAGATATGAAACGACATGGTTTGCCTGGATAGAGACTGGGCGAAACCCCAAACAATACTTGCTTCCTATCCTTCATAATATACAAAGTAGTACAAAAAACAATCAGAAAAATTAATCATATAAATAGAAAGATATAAAATGCTTAATTAAATCATTCTATATAATAAGAAATGTTAACTGAGTGTTATAACTAAAGTAGCAGTGCCGGATTAAGCATGGTCTGGCCTCAAGGCACATTTTGGAAATGGCCCAAAAATGTTAATTGAATGAACAGTAGAATGTCTCCGAGTTTTCTGGCCTAATAATACCGGAAAATAGAGTGTAAATAATATTGCAGTCCAACTTTTGATGGCCCATCATTTTTGCCTGGCCAACAAGGCTTGTGCCTTATTTGCCTAATGGTTAATCCGGCACTGTAAAGTAGGCAGTTCTTCCTACAGTGGAGTCTTGGAAAGGGCACAAAAGCAGAGTTGAGAAAAATATTGCTTTTGGCTTTCCAGAACTATCAAGAGGAAAAAAAACTGGTTAAATGTTTTCTCTTTTCTTTTAGGTAAATGATTGCTGAATAATTTTGTCAAGTGAGAACTTGGAAGAAGTTATATAGACTAGACTCAGTCTCTGATCAATATGGGTGAAATTGTTAAATATGAGGCTCTGTATGACTTCCCAAAGGACACAGAGGAGGACTTGCAGCTCTGTGCTGGGGACATTTTAACTGTCAGGAACCCCCTGAAACTTGATTACTTCCAAGGAACTATCGAGAAGCCGGTAGGATGGCTGACCGGTGTTAATGAGCGCTCGAAGGAAAGAGGAAGTTTTCCGGGTCCGTTTGTGAAATACGTTGATAAGATTGTTATACCGGCAAGGCGGCCGCCGGAAAGGCCCGTATCTTTTGATAAAGGCGTTGCTAACAACAGTGTTAACCATAGTAGACCTGATAACAAGGAACCGGAATTTGATGCCCAGTCAGAAAGGCCATCAAGTCCTGATCCCTCAGGTTATGTTACTGTCGGCAATGATACTGGTAAGTCCTAATACTGAATTATATTGTGTTGAGGTACTGTCTTCAGGGGCGGAGTTAAGGTGGGCCAACCCCCTCTCCCCCTCTCCCCTTTTTGGAAGGTAAAAAAAGAAAAAAAAAAGAAAGAAAAAATGGATCGTTGAAAACGGCTCAGAGATTATTTACGGAACACAAATATTTTGCGTGCGAATGCCTTTCTTCCCCACCCGGGTAGTGTTATTTTGATTTGGCAACCCCCTCTCCCCGCTTTCCAACATGGATCCGCCCCTGGTTTTACTTTTCAAGAATAGAAAAAATAGGGGAACATATTTAAAAAACTGATTAATATATAGGTAAAACAAAAATTACATTCTGTACTGTATTTAAAAAAAAAAAGAAGAATACTTAAGTCTTTAAAATGTGATGGATTCGGTATGTATTTACTTTTATACTTATTGTCTTAATGTAATTTTATCCAAGTGTTAGCAAGATATTGAACGGTTTTTATGTTGTACGTAACAAAGACCATTATTAATAGTGGACAACATTTTTTTTAGTTGTCACCTTAATAATTTATTAGTCATCTTTGGAACATCCCTATTAAGTGCATACAATACTTGGCTTCATCCTCAAGGTGTTTCCTTAATAGAACTCAACTATTAAAAATGTGTAAGATCGATGTCAGAGGACTAGACAGCTGGGGAAGGGGGGGAGAATTACGTTATTGTTGATGCAAGTCTTTGTATTATACAGTAGGCCTTAGTACCTTGTTTCGCTAACCTGCTTCCTAACAGTTGGTTCCAAATTTTTAAAATACAATTTTTGGCCTTAGTGTGCTCGCTGGCATGAATAAAATGAGACTGTTCGAAAATACAGTATAAACAAATTTCTTACATTTTTATCAAGCTTGCTGTCGCCATTAAATCTTATGTAAAAAAAAGGTATTTCTTCTCAATTCTGTAATATAAAATATATCATGATGCAATTGCTGCTTTTTAAATAAATCTTTATAAACTTGAAGATGTCAAAAATATTGCTTAAAAGATCATCTATTACATTTTTTACAGTAATTCCACACAAAATATTTTTTTTGCAAAAATTTAATGTTAATACAGTATTACTGCCCTGATTAGGAAAAAGATATTAATTGCATTTTTTTCAAAATTGAGATTTCTGTTTTATATGGTTTCTGGTGTTATTTTATGAATTGCGCAGACACGCAACATTACTGCCGTAGACAAAAATTAATATAATAAATATTTGGAATTGGCTACATATGTAAAGATGAGACTTTTTTTAATACATTTTTTTTTTTGCTCCTTCATCTGGATGTTTTTGGCAAACCTATTTGCTATAAGAAAACCAAATGTTTTTATTTTTGTTTTTTTACCGCCCTCGGATAATCTTGTGGGGTAATGCCTTCTTACAAATCAGAATTTGTTCTTTGTCATAAGACAAGACTTTTTTTTCACCTTGTTTAGTCAACCTGCCGAACGCAAATATATTTTATTTTATTTTATTTTTGACCAATTATCGCACCCACCACCACAAAAATTGGAAATTTCAGAAAAAAATAAACAATAAAAAAAAAAAAATTGTTACGCCCTCCGCTGCCTTAAAATCTCCAAAATTAAAATATGTATATTTATAAGTTTGAAGCATTTAACCATCCCATCTTATATTCACCAATAAAGTTTTATTTTTATTTTCTCCTCCGTCTGGATGTTTTTGGCAAAACTATTTGCTAAATAAGAAAACAAAATTTGTTTTATGCGAAACAAGGAATAAAAAAAAGTCTCATCTAAGGGCATTACAGAGTTGTGGATCTTACTGTAGGATGGGTTCACTTCTCGTGGCTGTCCTTTGTTCTCTGTGCAACATAGATCGGGCCATATACTGCGTCCTGGAATCCAGGTGACGATGACAACAACATAACTCACATGTGCAGGTTGATCCTACAGTAGTTGACACCATCACGTTATCAATTTTTCTGTCATCACGCAATTGAAAACATCCTATTCAACCTGATCTTTTTCGGTTGTGTTTAGTTTCACAATTTTAAAATAAGATAAAAACTCAAAATGCTTTATTAAATATTACAAAGACGGCTATAGAAAGTAGTAATAATGTGTTATTGATAGTCATGATTGTACTTATACGATTGCAAACAGGTAAGTTTTATTCTTCAAACAGTACAAACACTGTACTGTGTATGTTAATGGTTGAATCATCCCATCATTCTAGAAAAGGGACTGACCACAACAACCAATTTTATCTTTCTGCCGTTTGACAACATGTTAATGGATCACAATATATAGTATAACTTAACTGTCTAATTTATACATCAACTTAGTGCTTTCTGCTGTATTTCATTTGATTGTTTTTGACATTGAAGAGATGTACATATCATTCCATTTAAGCCAATCTAAATCTTTGCACTACATTAACACTGAGTAGCAATGAATAATTTCTTTGCATAGTTGATTAATTGTTATTTTCTTTTTCATTTTCAGAACGGCAGATAATACATGATTTAAATGATACGTACTTCATATCCCCGAAGCTCTGTTCGTATTGTAAGTTATTCTTTATTAAAGGAAGTGCCTGTCTTTCACTGTTATACTATAAAAAAGATAGTGAATGCAATGGAAAATCAATAAAACCAAATAAAATTACTTGTTTGTCGGCTTATAATAATGTGAAGTCTCACCGCAAAATGAGTCACATGGTAGAAAATCAAAAATTGAGTTACTTCCCAGGATAAATAGATTAAGAGATGTGAGCATTTAAAATAAAAAAATAAAAAAAATAAAAAAATTTAAAAGTTTAGGTATTTGTACTGTATTAGAACCACGTTTTGAGGAAGTCGGCCTCAAAGATAACTAACCTGTACAAATAATAGCGAAAATACAGAATACTGTACTGTATGTGCAGAGAAAACTTTTATTTTTAGTAAGAAAATTCACTAAAAAAGTATACACTGTGCAATCATAATATATAGGTGTCGAGTTATTAAAAAAAATATTAAAATCAAAATTTTGTAAAAGTTTTGACTTTTGACTCATTTTTGGTGAATGCCTTTATGATTTCACCAACAACACATCTCATTTTGTGGCCTCAAGACTTCACATATTTGTGAGAGAGAAACACCAAAGCATAATAATAAGCTTCATAATTTATGTACTATACTATGAGAATTAACCTATTTGTATGTTGAATATTAATGAAAAATCATTTCATTAAAAAAAAAAAAAGCATAATTTATGTACTATACTATGAGAATTCACCTATTTGTATGTTGAATATTAATGAAAAATCATTTCATTTAAAAAAAAAAAGCAATTAGATTAAATCTATACTAAACTTTAAAAATATAAAAATAGAATTGTTCAATTAAATGAACCATTAGGTCCTTTTTTAATTGAAAATTTGAAAGGGAAAAAATGTTCTTGGTCAATAATTAACAGACATCTAAATAATTAACATTTCTGTAGTCCAAGATTAGGTACGCCAAAAGGCAAGACTTTTGTTATACTCCACCTTGTTTTGCGAACTTATTTTTTTAAAGATTATTAGAGGAGGGCGGAAAGAAATTTAAAAAAAAAAAAAAATTTAAAGGTTTTATCATATTTAGCAAATTAATATTTTTGCCAAAAACTTCCAGACGGAGGAGAAAATAAAACTTTATGGGTGAATATAAATAGTGTAGTAATGGGATGGTTAAATGCTTTAAATTTATATGGAAGAAACATCTTATTTTTGAAGATTTCAAGGCAGAAGTGAGCATACAGTAACAAAAATAAGGAAAAACTTTATTTTTTTTAAATGCCATTTTTTCGTGGCGGCGTGTGTGCTAATTAGCCAAAAATAAAGCTTTATTTTTATTCGAAATGATCATCATTGGCAGGCTGCGGGTTTAACAATAAAAAGAGTCTTGTCTAACCTTTAAATTTGTGCCAGATAACTCAGGAATTGTTATTAGTAAAAACATCTGTAAATAATTAAAAACAATTTTTTTTTATCTGTGACCTATTGAAAGTTGGAAACAGTATTGGTATTACATATTCAATTCAAAGTTGTGTTCATTGAGGATAATTATTATTTTGTGTAAGCTTCAATATATTTTTGAATAATCACACCATTTTGAATTATCAAACCAAATTAGAGCATAATATGGATTTGTTTCAGTGTAACATGAAGGATTTACATTTAGAATAGAAATGTTGTCTCCTACACTTTAATAATCATGATTCAATTAATTATTCCTAAGCTGTCTGGATTCATGACCAGGAAGTTGTGACTACAAAATCTATGTAGTCTCTACTGTGTAATAGTAACTTGAGATATGACACAACCGCGACATCAGATCAGCATGAATTGCTGAATGGAAACTACAGATTTGCAAATCTTTGCTTGTACTGGGACTCCCATTTATGATCATTTGTACTTAGCAGCTTATTTTAGTTGGCTAAATTTGTGGTACCCACTGTGTGTGCGCTGACCTGTGGAGATCCTTAGGTACCGGGTACAATTCCATCTTCAGCTCTCCTTGTTTCAGCTGGAGAAAAAAATGGAGGGCAAAATTGCCCACTGTCCTTCGGAAGAGAGGCTTAAGCTGTTGGTCCTGTATGCAGCTGGGCTCATGTAGATAGGTAGAATAGATTTTAAAATTTCTATATCGCCGGTTAAAACGGAAGTTGTCACTAGCGCTTTACAATATATTACAGAATAAAGAGCAAAAATAAAATAATAATAATAATAATAATAATAATAATAATAATAAAAGAATGGTCAAGGACCCCATTGGAAATAAGTCTTCAGAATTTTGTGGCATATCCTTTGTATTCACACCACACAAAATACTGTATGCTGTTTCAATATTATGTAATATCAATCTCAATTTTAAGCAGGGTTTTCATTCCAAGACCCTGGCTGAGGCTCTAGGTGCCCTCTTGGTTCTTACCTCCCTCCCCCCCGGTCGGACTTGTTGGATCCCTGTCGGTCAATTTCTGATGACCAGGAGCCATACTGTACACATGGCTGAATATCAAGGACTAGCCCATACCGTAACTTAGATACACTGTAACAATGGAACAGGTTGTCAGTACAATATATGACCAGGAACCAAAGATATACAGTACTGATGGCCTTCGGAGAATCCTAACTTTAGTAGGATGTTGGGATTCATTGTTTGTTGTGTATTAACTATTATAGTGTTTGTCAATTGTGTATTTGATACAGTAGTGTACCGGAGAATATGGCATTTCCTTCACACAAATTTGGATGTAAAAGTAATTAAAGTTTGTACCAAACATGAATTTCTAGAAATTATGTTATCATTTCCTATTACTGTAGTTAAAATATATCTTATTATCTACTGAACTTCAGTTCCAGTCACAAAATTGTATTGTTTTTTTAAGCTGTTAAAGATAAATGATACAGCAAAACAAAAATTTGTGTTCAAAGAATTCTAACATCAATAGGATGTTAGGATTATTGTTGTTATGTATTAATATTATAGTGTTTGTCAATTGTGTATTATACTGTAGTGTAATGGAGAATATGGCATTTCCTTCACACAAATTTAGATGTAAACATAACTAATATTTGTATTCAACCATGAATTTTGACATATTATGTTTTTATTTCCTGTTACTGTAGTATTAAATACATAAATTATCTAGTGAACTTCAGTTGTTGAAATGACTATACAAGCAGTAAAGTGGATAATTAAAAGTAAATTCAGTGTTTATTTCTTTCTAAAAACTCAAGCAATTTTTTTTGTAATTAGCTTGTTTTAATACAAATATTATCAATTTATTGCCTTTTTATATTTTTATTAGGTAATGATTACATTTGGGGATGTGGTCTAGTTGGAAAGAGGTGTGATCGGTGCCAAAAAGTATTCCACCTCAACTGCTTACCATATTGTAATAAGTGCACATGTGACCAGAAAAGAGTGTACGAGGATGTATCCCAGCCAACAGTAAGTTATCTGTGTTAAAAAGGGTGCCTTTCTTTGTTCTTCATCATCAGATAATTAAATAAATTATAATAGTACTGTAGTATGTCTCATTCCCTTTCCTAGATCGTCACCGTTGCCATTGTCGTTATTAATATCCTTATCAACATCTTGATTGCTGTACCATCATCGTTCCTGCTGTTATACTGTAACTGTTGTCAGCAACATCACAACTATCATCACCATCATTACAACCGCTAATACCACCATCACCAACATTATTACCACCATCACCACCCCATCATCACCACCACCACAACCATCATCATTACCACCACCACCAATGATGCGACAAAAAAAAAAAAAAATGTTGTTATCCCCGCAACAATTTTCCCAAATTTTTTCTATGTGCCCTAAAGTAATTTTTTTTTTCTAGGTCATAACCGAGTGGACTGTTGAAGATGTTCTAAATTGGATGGCTGCCACAAATCTTTATCGGTATGCTGACCTATTCAAGACCAAGAAAGTTGATGGAAATATGCTTAAAAATTTAGACACAAACATGTTACTAGTAAGGCCAACTTTATCTATTCAGCATTTTGTCAGCCAATCTTTTTTTTTTTGTATCTATTTTTTAAATATTTTTTTCTTATCCTCTATCTCTCTTGATCCAGATATTTCCCAAGTGCATTCAGTCTTTTTTTCTTGTTAGTGTTTGCTTTACTAATTTAGAACTACCCACTGTGTGTACAGGAGGTCAAAGGTTTGTCGATGTGGCTTTTAGATGAATTCAGGATCAGACAGTCGACAGGAGCTAATGTCTGAGGTTTCTATTAAATTTGTCAATAATGCTTGAACTTTAAAATTCAATTTCTTATTTATTATTATTTAAATTAATCTTGCTGTAAGTCCAGACTTATAATGGGATATGTATTATTCAATTACTTTGCCTGCAGTATTGTCCCTTCAAATTATGTGACTCATGTACTCAGTATGAAATTGCTATATCGGCTCAGAATCATATGTTAGGACCGCATCGCTAGAATTGAATGTCGCTTGAATGCAGCCCCAATTTAGCTACATGTGTAAATAGCTTTGCTTTATCTCTGTTGAATATTTATAAATTGATTAATAGTCAATTTAAGGGTCTATGCTAAAAGTATTTACTATTATTATTATGCATCTGCCAACCCATTTAAGGGGTCTGCAAATAATAAGGAATGATATTTTTTTGTTATTTTTGAGTAAAATAATATTCCCTTTATTTAATTTTTATAATTGATTAACAAAGTATGTATAATCAATTAAATCCACCCCCACCCCCCAAAGTTTATTACTATTAGCTTGATTGATCAAGGTTTTTTTTTCATTTACTTGTTTAGAAAATGGGGATTAGTGATGAGTTCCATCGCAAATGTCTACTGATAACTAGAGATGAGCTAGTAAATGGTACTTCATTAGTCAAACAAACACCTCCTCAACTAGAAGACTCAAGTGATGGTAAGTACACCAATTGTGGCTATTATTAGCATAATAAAAAAAGATTATTAGGTGAGAGTTTTTTTCATACCTTGTTTACCAAACAAATTCTTTTAAAGATCATAGGAGGGTGAAAAAAAAAATTGTTTTCTTATATTTAGCAAAATTATTTTACTAAAGACATGTAGACGGAGGATAAAATTGAATATAAAAAACTGTTTTTTTTTTTTTTTTAATTTCCCTTTTTTTTAATCAGAAATCGCCGTTATTGTCGGAGGGTTCACTAAACACAGGTTAAAAAAGTCTTGCACTATCTTACTACACTGTTAGAGCAGTTTTCTTCATTTGTACAATTGTTACTGTACATTTTTGTACCATTTTATGCTTAAGTTATTTGTAATGTTCATTGGCCTTTTGTTATATACTGTATATTTTGTACACTATGATTTTTAGTTCCTATGCCTATAATGATTCTAAGGAATTATGGAAGGGGTTAAATAAAATAACTAATTATAAACGTAAGTCTAGTGTTACTCATTCAAAAGATAATAATCTTCCCCAGCAATTGAATGATTTTTTCTGTCGTTTTGAACCTCCCCTCCCTAGTGATGTTGACAATTGCGTTTCTCCTACTGAAGACAGTCGTATTAACACTGATTGTCCTTTAATTATTCCTGAAGAGGAAACGTGTAGGGAATTTCGAAGATGCAAGTCAACAAAATCTGCAGGTCCGGATGGTATTAGTCCATCTCTAGTTAAACACTGTTGCCGTCAGATCTCGTACATCTTCACATACATATTCAATTGTTCTCTCTTATCCCAGATTATTCCGCGTTGCTTCAAAGATTCAGTAATAATTCCAATACCGAAATGTTCCCCAATAATAACTCTTAACGATTATCGACCCATTGCTTTAACCTCTGTAATAATGAAATGTTTTGAACGCATTGTTCTAATTGGTTTGGAACAAATGCCTCTGGAAACCATTTTCCATGATCGGCTTCTTAAAAAGGCAGAGGCTATTATGGGCGACCAAACTCATCCTGCCTCAAACCTATTCCAATTGATGCGCAGTCGACGTTTTCGTTCATCGAAAGCCACTAAGGCTAGATTCAGGAATAGTTTCTTTCCTACAGCAATTAGGGCTCTAAATTGTAGGTAAATGTTTCATACTTTTGCACTTTGTTTCTTTGTTTGTGTTTGTTCTGCCTTTTGGAATGTGTTTTTACCACAGAGGAAAACAAATTTCTATGTTCTCCTGAACAATGACAATAAAATATGATTGATTGATAATGCAATAGGAACTATTGTAATCACTTTTCACTGTTTTCCCTGTGTGTAGTGTGTGCGTGTGTGTGTATATAGACATTTATGCAAATGCGCATGCATTAAAAAAACGTTTTCCGACATTTTGTTTTTCCTCGCGATGCGAAGTTCAGACAGGGCTCACGCTAACCGATCGGCAAGTCGTCATGGATGAAATTATTTTGGTTTTGCGGCAAAAAAAAAATCAACTGCTGTAGGCATAGGTATTTTGAAGAAGGCCTAATATAAAAAGAAGGTTTTAATACTTGTTGAAATACATCGTTTTTGCATTTAGATCTCCATTTTTCGCTACCTCCATGCGATGTTTTTTTCTGTTGTATGAGTCATATGAAGGTACTATATCGTCTAATACGTAAAATACATTTAAATAATGTGTGTAAAATTTAAGAATGCACCGTGTGAGTCGCTTTCTTTGTTATGCGGTAGTATACGTAGCAGAGTGACGGCAGCAAGGCTAGTCCTAGCCTAGGGCCTAGATCGTGTACGTTCTTGATCATTGTGATGAAAACTTCAGGTGACAGACGATTGGGCCCAACTGGTGTGGATGATCGGGCCCAAGCTATTTTCAAATAAATTGTAATCTAGTAGGCCACTGCCAGCTCCCCCACTCCTGATATCGTTCCAAACTACTGTAAAATGAAAATACTGTATACCTAGCTAGGCCTAGGCCCTAGGCCTAAGAAATTTTTTTAAAGAAATTTGCTAAAAATATTACTGTAATTTGCCTATCAAATTACATTACCAATGTGGTCTAAAATCACTATTTGGGGCCATAAAGACTCCCCCTGAATTTTTCAACCACCATCAAATTTGACCCAACCATATTTTCTGATTATGTCATTTATGATGACTTAATCAGAAAATATGGTTGGTTAAGTCATGTATCATGCATAGGAACGTTGAAGCCTGCAAGACTCTGGTTATTGTTGTTGTTGTTTTTATTAAATGTTAATAATATACTCTGCCAACAATGTAAAAAAAAAAAATATATTTGAAACAGTCAGCACCAGAATCGAAACCAAATTTACAATAACTAAGTCCCTTGATGCTAAGATCGGATGTTGCCCTATGGAATTTTACTGTACTGTAAGATAATTGCAGTGTTTGTATAGCATTGCTGTAATTATGTAAATAGAACCTGGATGCCAGAATCACCTGTTGCTCTAATGCAATTTTATATACTGTAACAGTAGTTGGCGTGTTGTTTAGCATCGTTGTAATTATGTAAATAGAACCCTGGATTCCATGAATACCTGTTGCTGTGATTGCATAAGATAGTTTCTATGTTTTATGGCATTGCATTAAATGCTTTCATTCAGGTACCTGGATGCTAGGTGGCTTTTAGCTCTAATTTAGTTTTTTCAGAGTACAGTAATCATTTTTCATGTTGCACATTATATACCGACTACATAGATTCCAGGTATTTGATTGGTTAAGAGCCAGGCAATAGTTCCAGCCATGCCCTCTTAGCCGGGCAATAGTCTTTCTGTTTTGTCCTCTCGTAATTCGTTTGTACATCGTGATGTAGAAAATTATGCTAAGCATATTGTGGAAGGCGCGCTTCTACTGCTTTTAATCGAATTTTACCTAATTGGATGACTTGGAAGCTGATGATCGCTCTGATGCTTCCTGCACACTGCGTATTGGTAGGAATAAAAATGGCAGTGTGCTAGATTTAAACTGGTTGATGGACATGAGAATGTTAATGAGTTCAGCAGCCAGTGATAATACGAAAAAAAACAAGTTAAGTATGCCGTCAGAATATTTGAAAAGTATCTTAAAGCCGCAAATTTTGCTATACCGAGTGTAGACCTAAACATCGCGTCATCAAATGCAGTCCTTGATGAAGTGCTAGTGAAGTTCTAGGCCTACATCTTTTCACGACTCAAGAACAAGGAATCTATGTAGCGGTATAAAAACAAATTAAGCCCTTAGTAATCCGGAGGCTGTACTATGTACTATGTACTGTAGTACAGCCTGCAGATCACCTTGGGCTATAATTCGAACCATGCCCCCTAACCCAGTAAATATTTGTATAATATAACATTGAACCTTTGTAAAATGTATATCCACAGTTGTTTGATGGGATTTTTAATGGCTTTATTTTTTATTTCAGTGCACCATACAGCTGTCGAGCATACACTATTGGAGCATACATTCTCTATGATGGAGTGGTGTGATAGATGTCATAAATTCATGTTTGGTCTGATTCGCCAAGGCTTGCAATGCTCTGGTAGGTTGGTTTGAGGGGCAGGGAGGGGTGGGTTTGTGTTCAGTTTTGTGTATAATTATATTTCTTTATTGTCTTAATTAATTATTGTACTTTATTTATGTAACTATTTCTTTTAGAATGTGGTCTTGTTTGCCACAGAAGCTGTGCGATGACCGGTTTGCCTGTGTGTAACGTTTCATCTACAGTCAGGTTAAGAAGTAATAGTTTTTCAAAACGTAAGTATAATTTTAAATGGAATAATAAGAATATCCCAGATGATTTCCTTTCCACTCCATCCATCTTTATGCTGTGATGGCAACTTGAATGATGTCTCGGCACAACAGATTTTTTTTATAAGGACACCTACCGTATGATTTTCTATTTGTCTTAGCTTAAGCGTGATATAATATGTAATAATGAATTTTATGTTGTATTTTGACTTTCGTGTTTTTTTTTTGGCTTTAGGCCCAGTGTTTTTAGGAACCTACAAATAGAAATGAGTAAAATCCATATTTGTGGATCTCATATCACTTTTGGTTTCTTTTCCTTTGTTATAATTATTTCTTTGTATATTTATGAGGAGATAAATTAATGATAAATGAAATAATTAATGATGTTTTTCAACAATATTGATGTTTCTTTCCTTTCTTTCAAGAGAGCATATTCTCCAAAGATCTCTGTATGCAGTTTGACCCTGAAACTGAAGAAGCTCCACTTGTTGTAGTCAAATGTGTACAAGCTATTGAAGAAAGAGGTAAGCACATGTTTCTTTTTGTTTCTAATTACCAAGAATATATGATAGGAACTATAGAGTTTGAACTACAGTAGTAATTGGAGTGGAGTTGAATAGCTAGTGGTTAAGATGCTTGCCTTCTAATCTCAGGTTTCTGCTTGCCTTCTAATCCTAAGGTCCTGGGTTCAATTCTCGTGACAGAACTAAAAGCAACTTAACTCGATAAGGAGACTTCACTGATAAAATCATCACATTACTCATTATTCGTTTCTGAATATCAGTAACGTTGTCATATCATACTTATGTAAGGATCAATCAAGTATATTTGTCACATAAAACTTGATAGTTTAGTGAGAACAGAGCTTAAGGGCAAATCAAATGTATAGCACATAAACGTGATACTGTAGTGTGAACAGAGTTTAAGGGCAAATTAATTGTATTTTCACATAAAACGTGATACTGTAGTGTGAACAGAGTTTAAGGTCAAATCAAATGTATATCACATAAACTTGATACTGTAGTGTGAACAGAGTTTAAGGGCAAATTAATTGTATTTTCACATAAAACGTGATACTGTAGTGTGAACAGAGTTTAAGGGCAAATCAAATGTATGTCACATAAACTTGATACTGTAGTGTGAACAGAGTTTAAGGGCAAATTAATTGTATTTTCACATAAAACGTGATAGTTTAGTGTGAACAGAGTTTAAGGGCAAATCAAATGTATATCACATAAACGTGATACTGTAGTGTGAACAGAGTTTAAGGGCAAATTAATTGTATTTTCACATAAAACGTGATACTGTAGTGTGAACAGAGTTTAAGGGCAAATCAAATGTATGTCACATAAACGTGATACTGTAGTGTGAACAGAGTTTAAGGGCAAATTAATTGTATTTTTCACATAAAACGTGATACTGTAGTGTGAACAGAGTTTAAGGGCAAATTAATTGTATTTTTCACATAAAACGTGATACTATAGTGTGAACAGAGTTTAAGGGCAAATTAATTGTATTTTCACATAAAACTTGATACTGTAGTGTGAACAGAGTTTAAGGGCAAATTAATTGTATTTTTCACATAAAACTTGATATTGTAGTGTGAACAGAGTTTAAGGGCAAATCAATTGTATTTTCACATAAAACTTGATACTGTAGTGTGAACAGAGTTTAAAGGGCAAATTAATTGTATTTTTCACATAAACTTGATACTGTAGTGTGAACAGAGTTTAAGGGCAAATCAATTGTATTTTTCACATAAAACTTGATACTGTAGTGTGAACAGAGTTTAAGGGCAAATTAATTGTATTTTTCACATAAACTTGATACTGTAGTGTGAACAGAGTTTAAGGGCAAATTAATTGTATTTTCACATAAAACTTGATACTGTAGTGTGAACAGAGTTTAAGCCCTGTCCAGACAATCAAATTTTATTTGACAAAAACATGTGACATGCCTAAAGATGGTCATGATGTCATCACATATGACCATATATAGGCACATCATGACTATATATTATGAGCATACAACATTTTTTTGTCGCAATTCATCTGTTCCTTTTCTTTATATAGGATTGACTGCTGAGGGTTTATACCGGACGTCTTCTCCTACCGGTACCGTAAACCAGGTGAAAAAACAGTTTAATAGTAGTCCAAGTTCAGTGGATTTAGACAGTGTACAGGATATTCACTGCATTGCTGGAGTACTGAAGCGTTACCTGCGAGAACTCCCGAATCCGGTTATTTCGCATGACCTGTATGCAGATTTTATTCAAGCTAATTGTAAGTTGAAATAGTCACTAGTACACATTTAGAAAATGACTTAAAAGATGTGTGAAGTCTCACTGTAAAATGAGTAACTTGAGAAGTAAAAAGGAACTATATCTTTGTATATTTTAATATAACACATTATAAATACCGGTAAGGTTTATAACAACAAAATAGTGCTCTTCACAATTTTACATGTAACAAACAGAAGCGTTAATGTACACTGAGAAGAAGCATAAAAAGCAATTATTTTTTTGAGCGGGCATCCTAGTTGCTACCATGGTTGTTACAGAATTTCCACGCAGAAATTGCAAGATACACTATCTTTAAAGTTGAAGAGTAATTGTTTTTGCGAGATTGCATCGTACAATGCGTTGTTACAGAATTAGCATTCAGAAATTGAAGAGTGCGCTATCTTGTTGTAAGATCTTTGATCCATATACAAGAACAGTTTGAGGGCACTGTCCATGTTGCATAACAATATGGTAATTTATGTTGTCATTTTACTATTTTCCTGATTAATAATAGCTATACGAAGTGAAGTTGAAAAAGTCGAGAGACTTAATGATCTGGTAGAGTCTTTGAGTCCACCACACAAGTCAACACTCAGGTACCTGATGGCGCACTTCGTCCGCATCTGTCAGAACACGCAGGTCAACAAGGTCGGACCGCAAAAACTTGCATCCGTTTTTTGCCACATATTGTTACGTCCTCCGAGGGAAGACATATTGTAAGTTCTGTATTGCAGTATTCATTTAATTTTGATTATTTTTCTATTTTAATGCATATATTATCTATATGGAACTACTATGTTTCTATTTTAATGCATATATTATCTATATGGAGCTACTATTACCATATTGGACAATATAATTGAATCTGAATCTTACTATTTTATTGAAATATACAAAAACTTAATGATGATTTTGAAATGAGATTTTATGTTTTCTATATTTTAGACTTAAAATTGAAAAAAAAAAATACAGTACTAATAATATTAATGAAATTATTTATTGAAAAGTATAAGTATAATAACTTGTATTTTGCAATGCTTCTCTATTTCCAGACAAGTTATTCATAATTCTGAAGTACATCGTATAATAATTTTGTGGTTGATAGAGAAATTAGATTGGGGTGTGAATCAACAACCGATGGAAGCAGCACCAAGTAAGTATATTACAGTAAGAGCAATAGTAGTAAATTATCTATATTTAGTGAAATCTTTATTTTGTTTAGTCTCTGACTTGATGAAAGTTGATAATATATAGGGAAAATTTCCTGCCGATTGATATAGACGAACGGTACTTTGGAAAGACAACTTGATTTCTTGCTTCGAACAAGGTATCCATTCGTAGATAAGCCTATCTGAGAGTGATTCTAGAGTAGTCAAGACCAGGACAGATCTCCAACCAGCCTAAAAACGTAAAATTGTGTAATTTATGAATAAGCTTAAATAATGTATGTATATGTATTTTTTTGTTTATTTTTTGTGTTGGTTTTGATTACCAGCAAATTTACTATGTAATGTAAAAATTCATTTTTCAATAATATTTTTTTCTTGCCATCAGCTGTACCGCCTCGTGAGCCTATCCGCAAGGATACTGTAGTATCGATGGAAGAGAGTGATTGGTACTGGGGGGATATATCAAGGTAAGAGAAGTGGTATTATGACAATATGGCAATACAATAATACAATAGCAGTTCACCCTCCAATTTGAAAACACTTTGTGACCTGTAAATTTGGGGTTGTCTTGGGGTTTGGTCTCTAATTCAGGGTTAGTTGCGTGTTAAACATTAAAGATGATTAGTTGGTACTTTAAAATAGTGGTCCTGAAGTAGAGGGGTCTCACATTGGAGGGTGTACTGTATGTTATTGAACAGGGGCGGATCCAGAATTTTTCAAAAGTGGCACAACATTTTCAGAACATCCCCCCCAACCAAACTAAATCCTAAAGTCAAACCAAGCGACCTAAAGTTACAACATTATCTTTGTAGGTGTTATTGTGTAAATGTAATTGTAATTTATTATTACTTTTTTTATAGGGAGGATGCTAATGAGAAGTTGAAGGACATGCCTGATGGTACCTTCTTGGTTCGTGATGCATCTACCAAGATTACTCACGGGGATTATACACTCACATTGAGGTAACACCTTGTGATTTTTAGATACACTGTTATTATTAAATAAATATAGATAATAATAATAATAATAATAATATGCTAGTTTTATATACAGAGGAAGATTCTAGAGGGGGCCTTTGCCAGTCCCCTCCCCCAAAATGTATTGAAATAAGAACATGGGGAAAAAAGAAACATTCATTCAAATTTAAGAATGCCGTTTTTGACCATCTAGAGACACCATTGACTAAAAATATTGCAACTCAGCCCCCAAAGGTGGTGGAGATGTGGAAGTCTGTTGGGTCAACCATCTGTAAAATTCCTTGCCTGGACCCTTTCCATTTTAAGTTCCTTGATCTACTACTGATAAAGAGCATCATGCAATGGAGGGCCCCTATGAGCTTTACATTATTAACCTGGTCATTGTATCAAACACATTGTCAGTGCATTGGAATTAGAGTCTACCCAAGTACCCACATTTACTCCTGGGTGGAGAGAGAAGCATAAGTAAGGTGCCTAAGGGCACAAGTGCCATGCACATTGAGAGGCTCAGCACTCTGATTTCAGTAACAAGGTTGAGATCTCCAAACACAACTGATACTTATTTTCCCGTTTCTATCTGTTATTTAAACATGTCCTTGAGAAATGAGAAACAATAATGTATTATAAATCAGTTGTGACGTCATCACTGCAACTCCCAACCTTATTTTCCTATCTCCAACTGTGCACTGATTTTCCATTAGTACACAGTTTGCAGGCCCAAAGGAATTTTTTAATGCATTAATCTAACCTAAAAGTGTAATAATTTCCACATAGTGTTTAGATAAGCACTATTCTAATTGCTTATTTTTGTTTGTCTCCACAGAAAGGGTGGCAGCAATAAACTCATCAAGATCTTTCATAAAAATGGAATGTATGGTTTCTCAGAACCGCTGAAGTTTCATTCGGTACCAGAATTAATTAACCACTACCGAACACATTCCTTAGCCCAGTACAACGCCAACTTAGATATTAAGCTTCTTCAGTCTGTCAACAAGTATGAAACTGTAAGTACTTCTACCTTTGTTAATTTAGTTATGTATTTATTTCTACATCAGAAACTGTGCTGTTTGGCCATCCCAAAGTAAAACAATGTTACAACTGCTGTTATATTTTAGTGCAGTTACATTGTTTAACCTTGGAATGACTGTGTTGTTTCTATGTTTTTGAAATACTATATCTGTTCCCAGTAGAGAATGACCTTCCAGTAAATACGTCAATTTTTTTCTTCCGGATTGAGTGCCAATTTAAAATTGAAGGCTTCAGCACAAGCTTTTTCCGCCACCAATATACCAACATTTTATAAGATAATTCCCATTAACAAGTCAAAAGTTTTCATTCTTCATAATTTATTTCATACTAATGTCAATGTTTTTATTTTCTTGTAGGATCATGAGCTAGAAACAAGCATTGATTTTGTGATTAATAGGTTACTTGAGAAGAACCAAGAGTATCTTGCAAAGACTAAACAGTATGATCTTTATTATGACGAATATAGTAAAACTCAACAGGTATGTCATCATTTGTGTTTTCTGCAGTCAATTGTGTTTTCATTGTTGGTTTTTAACACCTATATACGGCTCAAGCAGGCTACCTTAGTTATAAGATTGAATCAAGAATTTGAGGACCATGGTAGATGCATAATGAAACATTAAAAATGGTGAACATGCTGAAGCAATTAAACAGTAACAATTGTTTGCTTTCAGGAAATACAATTAAAACAACAGGCTTCAGATGCTTTTAATGAAACAATAAAAGTGTTTGAAGAACAGATGGAACTTCATCAACAGAATCAAAAGGAAGCCAACCCAAAGGATATACCAGAGTAAGCTATCACTCATGTACCTTGCAATCAATAGCTCCCTCATTGTCAGTAACCATTTCACATTCGGTTATCACTAGTGGACAGTGCTAGAAATCAATATCACCTCACTGTCAGAAAAGGTCCTCTCCCACCTAGGTTGATTTCTAGTTCTATGAGTTAAAAAAGTGTCATTTAATTCGCTTGGTAAACGAGCTTACTGCGTGTTAGCTATTATGCTGAGTGAAGCACCGAGTTTACTACGAGTTTGCATTAGATGTTAAGTGAGGTAGGAGCATTCCAACCACATGTTCCTGGTGATCGTAACCAACTCGGTGCACTCGTACTCTTTTCGGGGTGCTTGCATCAAACTCGTGGATTACAAAACCGCCAGCGAGTATCTTGAGTAGTGTACGAGTTAGCTAGGAGTACCCTGAGTACTCTACGAGTTATTTACGAGACCTTTCAGTTTACTACGAGTTATCAACTCGTAGCGCTCATTTTAAACAAGTTAAAAATAAGCGCCATGAGTTTAGAGCTGCTACGAGTAGGTACGAGTTCTCCCCCAGATTCCCGAATCGTCCTATGAGTTTTTGCCGAGTGTACCGAGTTAGCAACTTGGCAAACTCTTGTAACTCGTATGCTGAAAAAAGCCCTAGTGGGAGTGGGTCTTAAGCCATTCCAGGGTAAGTTATTCATGAACTTGCAATCAAGATGGCCTTCTGTCAGTTGTTAACTGTCATAGAGTACCACAGTCGTGTCGTCACAATGCTAGCTAGCGCCCTCTGTTGCCAACCAGACATTGGTATTACATCTAATATTTTACCTTCAAAATGTACTAAAAATTCAAAAGCTCGCATTATATTAGTTGTTGAAAACACATTTAATCATCAATTAAAATCTACAAAGAAAAACTAAGATACAACATCTTAATAATTACGTTAGAAATTGGGATCAATGGTTTGTCAGTGGAGAAAATGGCGTCCGGTTGAATGCATTTTGCAACGATAGCAACGGAGTAGTATCACGTGGTATCGTGACGTAACACTGTAGTACTCTATAGGAAGTTGCATGCAATTATTAATGCCCTCTTTTTAAATTCTCATTTACTGAGTTGTACCAGTTGTCATCAATCTTAAGCCGGCCACTCACTACGTTGTATCGGTCGTTGTCGGTGGCAGTCTGAGCTGTTACGCACGCTTCGTGGCGTTGTGCTCTCCATAGAATCGCAGTGGGTTGAGTAAAGTGCCCGGCTTAAGGTTGAATCAATTTTTGTTTACTTGCTTACAGGTTGCTAAAAAATTATGAATTGCTACAGTCACGCCTGAATGAAATACGTGAACATCAAGCCACCCTCAACCATGAGCTTCAACAACAAATAAATATAAATAGGGAACTAGACAGGAATATGAATGGTATAAAACCAGTAATTATGGAGCTCAAAAAGATTCGAGACCAGTGCATTATGTAAGAGTTGCCATTTTTTTTTTATTCACACAAAATGTGTATTCTGGTAGGATTGGAACCATAGGTGTTTGCATTAGATGCTAAACATCATAACCATTACTTCCCCACTGTCTTGTGCAAGAGATCATATTTATTTGAATAAACGTTTATTGTTGAAGGGTTTGATAAGGACTTTGTTTGACGGAAGCATTTATTTTTTTGGGTGTAAAATACAAGATACAAATGTGAACTCATAATTACAACACATAATCACCATCAAGATGTGTTATTGTATGATCATAAATACTAACTAGGTTATAAAAATGTGCAACATTAATAGAATGTGTAGAGAATGATACGCCCATATTTGGGTGTGATATGACATCATCATGCCTATACATGGGCACATCACACAAATTTATAGTGTTGACAAAGCCTAAGAGCCATGATCTTGAATTGGAATACAAAAAAATATTTCCATAATATTTATAATTAATTTTTACATACAGGTGGCTTGGAATGAAAGGAATGAAGCGAGATGAGATCAACCGTTGGCTTAGTATGGAAAATGTACAGAGGTAAGCGTTCTTGCAGTTTGCTGAAAAGAATATAAAAAAATGGTTTTGTGAATTTTTGTATTGATTTTCCCTTTGATAGATTCAAAATAGGTTGAACTTGCTGGCTCGTTTGAGCCGAGATGAATAGAACATCCCGTTGAGAACTTTGGCCCCCTCATTGGGGATTCCTGCCACCCCCCGTCGGGTACTTTGGCTTCCTCTGTCAAGGATATCGGCCTCCTTATCTGGGCAATTAGCCTCCCCATCGGCGACATTGTCTCACCCGTTGGTCAAATCCTGGCACCACCCCTGTCAGGATATAAACCCAAGTTGTATGGACTTCAAAGAATGTGGAAAATATTATTTTGTATTTTTTTTCTGTATATTATATGCCGCATGTTGATTGTTATATATAAACATGATCATTTCTAAGTTTGAATACCATAGTACTGCAGTTTCACCTTAAAGGCCCACTGATTAATCTTAGATAAGAAAATATAATACATACTCCAAGTATTAAAATACACACCATCGTGATTCAGTTTTAATGTACAAGTATTTTCTTCTTTGTAGTAATCACAATCCAATGCAATCAGACCTTCCACACCAAGACGAGGCATTGTGGTTCCTGCCCAACATTACTCGGGTGGAGGCAGAGCAACTGCTTCGGAGCAAAGCTAAGGGTACATTCTTGATACGTAACAGTAGCAAGCCTGGAGATTATGCATGTTCTATTGTGTAAGTAAATTAATAACTGCCCTCTATAATGAATACTGCCCTCTATAATGAAGCTTGTGTTTTATATGTGAGCTACTTGCCAGGACAAGTGTCAGTTTCCATTGAAACTTGAGTATAGAAGCAAATAATGGAAACATCCTTGCTTGTCTATATATATGTTCGTCGTTCATGAACAATTTTCTGGGTTTTTTTTCTCACCTCAAAACTTACCCATTTAATAATTAGATTGTCTACTAGCCTACTGTTTATTGGTTTAAAAACCAATGTAATGTATTTGGCAGACAAGTAAAACCAGTTTTTTAGTTATTATTACAGGGTTAAACGGTACATTGAAAGTTGGAAAATGGTAAAAGAATCATTTTCATCTGGTATTTCTTTTACAATTTTAGACATTTGTTAGGCAGAAACTATCACTAAATTGTAAAAAAAATGTTTTGCGTCGAAAATGGGGAAAATAACAACATAGCATGACATATAGACCATTGTATCAGAATTATTTTGAAACAGCGCTGCCAACGTCTCACAACTCACTGGGGGACTTCCAGCGGCCTAGCCTGAACAGCTGACTTGTTACAAATAGAGCATTGCACAGCGGATCGCGCCGCTAGACCTTTGCTATAGCAGCTGTAGACAACATATACGATCTTGCTAATTACTGTATATGTAAACATTGAAATAGCTTTTTAAAACTTGTTTTTAATATAAACATTTCTTTCTTTTTTCATTTTAAAATGTTCATACTCAAAGGAATTTAGTTTTATCGCTTAATTATTCCATGATGGTAACTACGTAGAGTGAAATGCTGCCCCCAGTGGTAGTTGCCAGGTTATCGGAAATTTTCATTTAAAATTTGGTGAAAATGTTGTATTAATTTAGATTAATAAAATAGATTTTGAATCATTTCAAAATTTGGTGAAAATATTGTATTAATTTAGATTAATGAAATAGATTTTGAAAATTTTGGCATTCCTACATGTTTTGACTATTCGCAAGGATTGACTGATTTAGCTTGTTTTTGCCACATTTACTGCCTTGTTGAGCTACTGTGGCCTAGTTCAGACTAGGTGGCTCAACTCGTTGGGTTTATCCACAGGCCAGTCTGAACTAGGTGGCTTATCTCAAGCCGGGCTGTGTTCCTATAGTAACTAGGCCTGGTTTGCCACCGTGTTTAACTTTTCTAAGCCGGGCTTTAATCGCTGCCGGGGGGGGGGGGGTCTTGCATTGACTTCGGGTAGCAAAATGACCAATCAGCATTCAATTATGTACGCTGTGAGCTAGCGTACGTTTTGCGAGCAATGTTTAGAAACATGTTTCTTGGTTACGGTTAATTATTATGCAAATTCTCGCGCCTGGCTAATCCTGCTAGTTTGAACGCCCGGAAAAGTTAAGCTGGGCTTAACGTTAAGTCAGGCTTAACTCAAGCCCAGCTTATCTCCAAGTCTGAACGTAGCCTCTATATACTCGAGTATATGGTCAATATTTAGTATTCATAACTTATGTAAATTATTACTGCTCAATTAAAATTTACATAGAGAAAAGTTTGTCTCATTTACACAAAATTATTTTAACATTTTAGTGTTTTATTTGAATGTTTTATGGTTATTTTTCATATAGTATAATTTTAACATTCAAATCTCTTTTTTATCTTTTCAGTGCAAAAGAAAGGGAGACGAGGCATTGTAGGATAAATTTCACACCGACTGGATATGGCTTCGCTGAGCCTTACAACTTGTACAAGACGCTGAAAGAGCTAGTGCTCGCATATCAAGAAAGCTCTTTAGCTCAGCATAACGATGAGCTTGATACGACCTTAGCTTATCCAGTCCATGGCCCCCCTCCACCTGATGAAAACATGTACACATAGTATTTCATTTACTTGGGATATCAACATGTGTACCAAACTCTGCTCCTAACATAATTAAACCACCTTAGCTTTTAAAGTAAGGGTAAATAAACATAGTTCATATGATATTTTACATATATTATTATGCACTTGTGTATTAACATTCATACAGAAATGCATAATATTATAATCTTGTGTATCAAGAAAGCTTTTTTTTACCCAAATTATAGATACCACCTTTATTTATCCTTTATACATAGATGCTTAGTATTATGAACAAGTTTGTATTTGTGAGCTTTTAGGATATTGTAACAATACTACCTTCGTGTATCGGGCAAAATGGACTTACTCTCTCTCTGTTTCTTGTATGAATACCTTCACATTCTTCAATGAACATTATGCTAAACAGTTGCTTTCATAATATATAATTTTATGCAGTTGTATATATTTTTAATGCAGTTACATTTTTTAACTGAATTACACCCTTTGCATTAAATTACTTGATGCTTATTGCCAATATTTTCTAGCTGTTTTTAATTTACAAAAAAAAAATATATAATTAATAACAAAATCAACATCAACTCCATTATCGGTGTTGACTATTTTTCTAAACACTTACTTGGGATATACTAAATGTTATCAAAACTCGATAAAGTGGTTACACCCCTAAAAAAACAGTGAAACAGTCAGCTCATAGCATCTGGTTCCTCTTGGTTCAAAATCGGAAGAACAAAAATTTTAATTTGCAGGTGAGTGTACATATTACAGGCTGTTCCAATCTGATTGTTCCATTGTTTTTCAAGGGGTGTTTTTACTTAATCAAGTTTTGGCAGTATTCAGTTTATTTTGGTATGGTATAGATTTGTATAATTTGTTGGTAGGTGTTGTTGATGTACAATGTGTTAGCAATTTAATAAGCATAATTTGGAATCAAGTCTACTAAAGTTTATATTATTGTTATTAAACTTCACATAAATATTAATAAATTGTTTGAAAAAATTTGTAAAAAAACCATCGATTACTTAAAAAAGGATAATTCATTTGTAATAATAGAAAAAATTAGTTAAGTCAAATTTGCATGGGAAAAATTAATTAAAAAAATGGAATTGTGTTTGTATAATAATCAGTTCGGTGGCTAAATATTTGCTTATGTAAAATTTAAAAAAAAATTACAGTTGTCGATATTTGATGAAATGATCATGTGAACCAAGTTGCATGATGGGTATTTTGTCCTCTTTCGTAGACTTAGATTCCATCAAATCATGAATCCATAATTATATATTCTTCATATTTAAGTCATATTTTATGAATTGTTTTGTCTTCCTTTACATGTAGGTACAGTAAAAGTTAGTTTGTCTTTGTATCCTTTTATTGTAATCATTGTTTGTGCATTTTCTATTAAGGATCATACTATTTTCGTGATATTAAAATAGTGATGAGGGTAAGAGATTTTGTTCTCAGTGTTTTTGTTTACCATTACCATCCACCTCCTCCTCCTCATCATCATCCCCATCATCTCCTGAGTGGAGTTGAATAAGTTTAGCGGTTAAGGTGCTTGCCTTCTAATCCCTGGGTTCTGGGTGCAATTCTTGTCACAACAGAACTTTTTTCACCACTAAAAACAACTTCACTTCCTTAGAGCTACGTTCACATCAAGCCTGGATTCTGTAGAAAAAATCGTGAAAATGGGTTCAGTGGTAAAGAATAGGACCGTTCACATCAAATTCGTATGATTTCTAATCCGGACTGGTGGATCTGAGAGCCATTTGTATCCTGAAATCGTACATTTTTTTTTCTTGGACCAAAAAGCAAAAAGCTTGGTTGGTTCGAACCAATCAAACGCATACGTACTTAACCTGAACAACTGCTTTCTGTGCGCGATGTGAACGCAGCGTTCAAAAAATGTAGCAACTCACGATTTTTTGTCTGGGCTCCGGGCATGATGTGGACGTTGCTTTGAGTTAAATTCACACCGAATTTGGATTCGGCTTGTAGAACGTCTTCAATGCACGTCTTGCTACTACTCTATTCTTTACCACTGAATTAATTTTTTTTTTCATTTCGTTAGCCATACGAACTGGTATGAATCTACCGTAAGCCTGGATTCTATAAAGTAGATACACAGTCGCTACAGCGTTTTCACTGCAATCCTTGCATTGCGTAGCTGTCCCTGACGCAAACGCTTCTCGATTCAAATGACAAATCAGCGTCGCCAAAGAAGTCAGCGATAGCGTGTAGAGATGTTTATGGAAACCAAGCTTAAGCCTCGCAAAGAGACTTGGTTTATAAAGCATCATTCCATCCTGCAAGTGGCAGGTGTAATTGCTGTTTGGATGTGAAGGAAATAAAAAAAAATCTTGGTCATCGTAGTTGTGGTCATCATAATTGTTATCGTCTTTACCATCATCATCTATTTGGCCATAGCCAGGTATTGACCTATCAGTTCATAGATCAGTATTACTTTGTGAGTGGCAGTCGTTGAAATCGTGTTGTGTTCTTTTTACTACTGTATATACCGTATCTTAATTTTCCAAAATTTCGTACTGGTAAACCTAAACTTGCCGCAAGTCTCTAATTTATTGTTTTTTCCTAGTATTAGCTAATGCTAATTTCGTCGGTTTATTTTAAGAAATCTTGAATTTGGATGCGAATTTAAGAGACTTGTAAAAGAGTAATGCGAATCTAGAAAAGGTGTAGTATGGAACGCCATTGGTGCCAAATACATATCGAAGTTTTCACTGATTAAGACAAAATTTAGGACTGGGCCCATATATATTTATTAGATTCTTATCAAGTATAAAATTGTAGCCAATGAGTCTGTTTACCACACTAAACAGTGTGACGTGCCCTTGCCATAGGATACAGAATCTATGTGCAACTCCAGGCTACTTGGGCATGTACGGTAATTCAGCACTAACAAATTTCCATTTATCCATATCAGACCTGGTACCGTATCTATAATTTTAGGTGGAGAGTGACAAATGCAGATCACTTGCATCATTGCATCCCCAAATCGTTTTGAATTAATAGAATCGCCCTAGCTCGCCTATATACAAAATAATAATATACTCATTTATGCGACTCTCCAACAAGACAGTACATAATAAGATGGTGATTGTTGCATTTTTTTCGAGATTACTGTTGTCCCCTCTCCTTATAAGATAGTAAAATACATACTCCAAGTATCGAAATGCACGCCATCGTGTCGGGATTCAATTTTTCGACATTAATTATGTCATCCTCAAGATCGTATGCTTTTGTATGCTCACGAAAATGACAAAGAAAATTGGGTGATATCTTTCTTTCATTGCACTCATACCTTTATATTGATACTCGGATCTGGTTCCACCCCCGTAGCTTGTAACAGACAGAATAATGTGCTATGCATGATTGAGTCAGCTCAAAAAGAGAACTGGATTTATTCTAAAAACATTGCAGCTGGGGTCAGAAGGTGGCAACATTTTGTGAGTTTTAATTTTATTGGTGGGATTTTAGGTAAAGCACTTCTGCCATTGTACGATTATTTTTTGCTGCTGTTTAAATTTTTCATGCATTAATCTAACCTTCGTATAATAATTTCCGATAGTGTATGATACGCAACTGTACTAATTGCTTATAAGTGGATGGTGACATTTTCTTCTATCATTGTAATTACATCAAAGTGGAATCTAGTTGTTGTTTATCAATTCCGTTGTAAAATTAATGCAATTGAAAGTGTTTTGATGCATGTAGTGTCTTTTAGAATAACAGAAATATATGGCAGCGCCGTCTCAATTCTGCAACTTCCAACAACTTCACAAATATTAGGTCTATGGCTGATAGGACTTCCATACAGTGGCGTAGGTATGGGAAGTGCATCCAGGGCAAAGCACTGGGGTCCTGGGCTATTGGGGTCCCCTTCAGTAGGCCTATGGATCTAAAATATATATAACGAAGCATCCGTATACCTCTAAAGACCCCTCAATAATAGTTTCAGAGGCCATAATTATTGTTCATGTTCATTACAATTTACATTACTGTACGTGCAGTGCGCGGATGGAATTCGAAATAGAGGGTGGGCCATGGATGTACGTTCAAAGAAGGGTGTCTCACTTCATGGTTGGGACTAAATTTATGATTATGGCACCTCCCTTTTAAATAATATAATTTTCCCTATTTTTTTCCCCTCCATTTTAAAAATAAATTTTGAAAGATGTAGTGGGAAGGGCCCAGCTGGCAGGCTTGGACCCTTGAAACTGCCACTGACGTACCACCAAACACTGCAAGTAGTATGACTTTTTTTTTTTTTTACAAAATACAAGTCATGAACAGTTTCGCATCTTTTGAATTCACTCAAGGCTGTTTTCTTTATTTCTAAAGCATTGAAGTATCGGCACGCACGTTTTTGGTTGATATTTACAACTGTATATTGTTCACGTTTTTGAATCATACTGTACATGAATACATTTAGATTTACTTCACCGCAAGTAGGTGGATGATTGTTCTATTGCCAATAATATACTTTATCAGAGATCCATGAAATTCCCATTAGGCCCTAAACAGAATTTAATATGAATGACTTGACCATATTTATATATCATTGAATATATTTTTCTTATATTTTATATTTCAGCGGAGTTACAATATCGTAAAGCGTTATCTGTTTAAAATCATCTAAGAATGTATGGGCATTAAGAGTTTCGCCTATAAATAGACCCTAACAAGATTCTCTATCTGGGTCCGCATTTTAGGAAATTTAAAAGTACCCCGAATAACTGTAATCCGGACTTACATTTGACGACATCCTAAGGACTTCAAAAGTGTATCAGTATAACAGGAAGGGTAGAAATAATGGCGAATGATAAGAAAGTTCAACCACCGCAGTTTAAGACGTGCAGCGTCAGTCATGAGCAGGCATGCCGAAACGCCTCAAGCCGCATTGGAACTAATTTGACTTTATAAAAAAAGGAAGACGAACCATTTACCGTCATCCAAATGAGCAATAGTGACTCAGCTCCATCGCGTTTGAAAAAGCGATCGCCTGTACGTAAAAGAGCCTTCGCGATTTATGCTCAGCACTATGCTAAAATAACGCAAGACACGGTATCTATTTATGTTAGGATTTAACCTTTTCTCTTGATCAGGTAACGGGCCTACAGTAAACGTAAGTAGAATGACTGCTTTCAGTTGTTAGTGTTTGTGTCGTTGTTTAGCCTTGCTATAAGCAGACGGTGTTCAATATAGAGGAAGTGAACCCATGAGACTTCTTGCCAAGCCCTGCAATTTCATAGACAGTTTGCTAAGTATATATAACAGGGGACAGTACTTTCACTGTTCCCTGTTCTATAACCGTTTGCGTCAAGTAAGTAGAGAATGCAAAATAACTTGGAAATGCGCACTGTTTGGTTGCGATTTTATATTCGTGACCCAGGTTTTCCGCTCAGAGAGTCTACAGGGCCTATCCTGGGAATTCCCTTAGAATCCCATGGAAATTTTTTTCCGGAAATGGATATTGTTATTAGGATCAGTGTGGTGGCGCCAGGATTTGCCCGACAAGGGGTGTGGTTCCGAGTTCTCCGACGGGGGATGGGGGCGATGTCCCCGACGAAAAATAGTTAGCGTATAATTCCTGGGGGCGAAGCCGGTCCCGAAAAATATGACAATTTAGGAGTTTCTACGGCTTATTTAATCGATTTTGGAATATATATGTAGAAAATACATATACATTTGTCCCACCCCGCCCCCGACGAATTTTGGTTTTTCTCCCCGACGCAGGGACCAGCTCTCCCCGACGGGGCCCAGACACCCGGCCCCACTGGCGCCACCCCTGATATATCGTCGGTGCATGTCATGCTTGGATTAGCAAAGGGTTCATCTTGAGTTCATAAGACGGAGTTTGCCTTTTTCTAAAAATTATTTAATTTGATGCTAATCGGTACGTCTGATTGCTAGGCTCCTATTTTCAAGTGGTGTATAAGTCACGAAATACTCAGAAATAGAAATTAAAAGTGAAACAAGATAGGCGGACGTAGTAATCTGTTTCTTATACCCTGCTCTTATTATCCTATATCTGACGATCGATGCATCGTCACTCTGACAATGGAAGGTCCTACAATATTGTTTAAAATCATAGGCTCCCAGTTAAAGATATAATGTTCTATGCAAACTACACAAAAAAATTATTTTATAAAATTAACTTGCTCATTTTGAAGTAACATAAAATGATCAACTTGAACATGGAAATTAGTGAATTTATACCGATTTTACAGTGGAAATTGATAGAAACACTTTCAGCCACTGGATGTGTTTTACTGGTGTGCGGTAAAAATGGCCCCGGTAAAAATGACCCCAGTAAAATTGGCCCTGGTAAAAATGGCCCCAAATGACAGGTAGGTGCAAATGGCCCCAAATGATAAAATTCAGTAATAAAAATATTTATTTTTTTTTCAAATCTTCAAATATTTAAATACTCTAAAATAGCAAGTATTAAATCAATAAATAAAAAATATAAGTAATAAATAAACTGTCGTCATCACAATTATACTGTAAAGTGTTATTTGCCACTGTATTCTGTGATAACGTTATATAGGCCTATATATATGTGCATATATATATATTATATATAATATAATTTATATTCCTTACATTTTCCTTAATATATTCTGTGAAAGTCTTTAAACAGCATATATTTCTGAAATTCCCAGGTTACCTTGTTTCTAAGTGTAGGCCTAAATTCCATGTTGCACATGCTGTTTCTTTAAATCACGATTGATAAACAAACTCTTGCTTGCAGCTGAATTGAGGATGGGCATGCACTTCGTGCACATGATTAAGACTATATTTAGAATATGACTCATCTAAAACATTTTTGTAAAATTCCCTTAGTTTACCAGTAGCTCATCAAGATACAGTTATGTCTTTCAGAAATCTCACTGTGTTGACAGTCAGAGGACGTGTTGTCATCGAGTTTACCCCATCACCACTTTTCTATTATATTATATATATTTTTTTTCTGATCGTAGTCCTAATCTTTTTCTTTCCAGGTTTACTTTTTTGAAACTAGACTTGGGATACAGATTAACTGGGTGTAAATATGCCGATTTTATATTGTTGTGTTGCGCGGGGTCACGACATTCTTGTGGAGGCCTATACGTCGGACAGCAGTGAGGGAAATTTTTCTCAAGTTGCCAGCTCAGCGCTTCGTAACTTATCAACAAACACCGACTATAAGACTATATACAAAGCAGCAGAACAGTAAGTTATTTATCAATTTTAATTTTTGATTTATTATATGTCATAGGAATGTAAAATGGTTCATTCATTCGTTCGTTCATTCATTCATTCATTCATTCATTCATTCATTCATTCATTCATTCATTCATTCATTCATTCATTCATTCATTTTTTCATTCATTCATTTATTCATTCATTCATTCATCCATCCATCCATCCATCCATGCTTTCGTTCGTTCGTTCATTCATTCACTACTTCGTCCACTCGTTCATTAATCAAATAAATTTATTCATATTCATTTAAAAATCAAATTCACAGTTTTTAATACAATTTTTATAACTTTTGTAGAAAATGTATAATAAACACCATTTGTAGTTATTAAACAACAACAGCAACAACAACAACAATAACAACAACAACAGCACCAACAAAAACAACAAGAAGGCTATTATGATGATAATAGGTAAGACTTATATTAATGATAGTCCCGATGGGGACATAAACGTTTTTATCAAGTATTTATTATCATTGATGATAGTCTAAATGACAGTTAGACAAATGGCTAATGCCATAATTGTGGCAGGTCCTAATTATATTAATATAAGGAAGATTGCATATTACTTTAGTGGCGTAATCATGGGGTTTCTCACGGTGCCTGAGCATCCCATTTTCTGTTCAAACGTTAAAAAAAATATATTGTATAGTAAAGTAATTGAAATAAAAATAAATGGCAAAGTACCGTAAGTCACGTGTTTAGACTTTAACAGCCAAATTATGAAGTAATCATAGCCATCGATATGCCCACTTCCCTTTGCGCCTTGCGTTATGTTCAGTAGATGTAATATAGTATTAAGCACCAAC
>NW_022758107.1:740767-747336 GCF_011630105.1 Anneissia japonica
CCCCCCACCCATTTTTGTTTTACAAAATCGTGGATGCGCCACTCTACGTTAAAGGCGGTTTTCCACTAGGTGAATCGAAAGCGTCGGTCCATGCGCATGCGCCTTCACATTTCTATCGGAGTTTTTGCGAAGCGAAAAAAATGCGCAAACAATCAGAGCACAGGAAGCGAACCAACGCTTTGATTCGCGCGAATAAACCGCCTAGTCGAAAACCAGCTTTACAGTATTATTTACAGCTTCACTGTATTATTGACAGCTTATTATTGACAGTTGTAATCTGTGCTCTGCTATACAGGAAGATGTGGGTTTTCAAGGAAGTGTATATCTTGGGTTGTTGTTAGCTGCAGTGCCTGAGAATTCTATAAACAAACAACAGTAGTTGCGAGCAATAATTGAAAAAAATATGAAAATTTTAAGAATTCAATTGTGTCATCAGAGAATAGGCTAGTACTGTATGACATTTTTACAACTTTTATTCAAATAGGCTAAATATTTTTCTGGATGTATAATATTATTAAATCATGAATGTTACTGTTATTATTACAATTTCAATAATGATAGTAATAATAATAATAAATATTATTGTTTTTATATATTATTTATAATAGGTATTGTTGGATGAGTATTAATATCAGTCTCCATTGAAAATAAACAAGTATGTACCGGGGTCAAAAGGGTTGGCACAGCCCCAATCCTGACTTCCTTTCCAGTCTAGTTTGCACATTAGTTCAATGTCATATGCTGTTCCTGATTATAAGCTGTTTTAAGTGGAGGAAATTCTACAGTGGAATGTTTGTAACTTCCGTCCCCTGAAGAACGATTCATTGATTTCATATTATTTTCACCTCTGCTAAGGCACCGAAATGTGGGATGATATACCAAATATTCCCTTCGTGAAATAAAAACCAAATTCAAAGAATGTTTAGAATGATTGTAACTTCCATCCCATGACTATTTGTGTATATACACTAGACAACTGCTTCTTTATGGTTTTACCTGATTTTGGAATGTGTAGTTATTACTACTACAAAGCAGACAACTATTACTACAAAGCAGACAATGTTCAAACTTCCGCTTTCTTGTTAGGTCATAACTGCCGCTTGTTGTCGTTATTGTTACGTATTATATCTTCCTTTGGAAATGTCGAGCGACCGTAATATTTTTCGCACGCCCCCGGAAAAATTACTGGCGCTCCCCAGTCGCCCCCTCCAAAAAAATAATCACGATCATTTTAAAAATCACTTAAAATCACTTTATTTTGCGAATTAGCGCCCCTCAACTGATCAGATCGAGCCCCACATCAGCACGCCCATTTCAAGACTTCTAGATACGCCACTACTCCATTATGTCTATGATTATGCTGTGTACCCCACTTGAAAGAAATCTTAGGGCAGTGGTGGTGCCAGGATTTGCCCGGCAGGGGGTGGGGGTGTCCGAGGACCTCCAGTCGCGCCCCCCTTCCACTTTTTTGAAAATCAAAAGAAAGGAAAAAGAAATAATTGTTCGCCCAAAATATATAAGTATATATATATACACAGTATATAGATTAAAAGGCAAAATACTGAAAAACAACAATGCTGTGGGAAACAATGGCTGGATCTCAGTAGAGATACAAAAATGATAAGCAACAGCTAAAAAGTAAACGTAAGTAAACAGCCAGAGATAGGACCAGAGCCTTCGGACAACACTAGTCCTTCCTCAGTGGCGAGTGAGTGAGGGTAGAAAAAGCTAGATGGTATAAAGTGAAAATTTCATGCAAGCATGATTGGAAACAATAGGCTGGGTGAGATTAGAATAAACAGCCTAAACAAGTAAATAGGAAGGCCAAAACTAAACCTTAGAGGCAGGCCTTAATAAATAAGCCAAATGATTCATCCAGAATAAATTGAAATGCCATTGGTTTAATTTAGTGTACTGGGAGAACGTTCTTAATATTGAGTCCAAATGGTGTGGTTGTTTTAAGTAAAAGTTCGCAGTGATTTTCTTTTTCTTTGCGATTTTTGTCGCTCCAACTGGCATTGTGGTCAATTGCAATCACTCTGAAATTTGAAATTGAATGACCAGCTAAATTGAAATGTTCGGCTACTGGTTGATCAAGCTTAGATGTTCTGATAGCTGATCTATGTTGTGTCATTCTCATACGGAGAGTGTTTTTTGTTTCTCCGACATATTGTTTACCACAAATATTACAATATATGAGATAAATGACATTTTTGGTGAGGCAATTAATTGATTGCCTTATCCAAATTTTTGTGATTTGTTTGGTTGCTCTTGAATGATTGTGTAGAATCAAGCAAGGAGCATGTTTTGCATGATGAACCACAAAGATGACTACCCAAATTACGGTTGTCGCAAGAGTTAGTTTACCTCTTGAATTTAGATCGTACTAATATATCACGAAGGTTAGGTGGTCTGCGATAGGCTATGAACGGTGTATCCGGAAAAACAGACCTAAGGCGTCCTGTGGTCTCTAGAATGGGCATATGTTTCTGAATTATAGCCCTTAGTGGTGGTAACCTAGGGTGATAGGTAGATACTTATATATATGTATATATATATATATATAAGTATATATATATAAGTATATATATACTTATATATATACATATATATATAAAGTATATATATAGTTATATATATACATATATATATAGCTTATATATAGCCTATATAGGCTTATATAATTTCAGCATATATATTCTACATTACATTTTTTTTTTATTCTTATGTAGGTATCTTTTCTTGGTTTATGTGAGGAATGGTAATATTTATAGGCCTATATATACTACATTACATTTTTTCATCCTTTTGTAGGTATCTTTTCTTGGTTTATGTAAGGAATGGCGTTACATACCTATGTGTAATAGATAGGGATTTCAATAAAGGAACAGCGAACGAGTACCTTCTGGACGTAATAGAAAAAACTGAAGGATATACCAGAGACCAACCCGATGGACGCTCTGATTTCACAGAGCAACAAAAAAATGAAATTACCAAGGAGATGGTAGGATATTTTGGAACTCTTACGTCATAAAGCGCATCAAGGTCTAAGCTTGCTTGCTTTTTATTACCACAGTGTCAAAGGACCAGACACCTGTGCCCCGGACTTCCCATTGGTGTCCCCACTGAGGAGGGGGATTCCCGTTGACATCAGTGAAAGAGGCCTTAACCAGGGGCTGATCCAGAATTTTTCAAACAGGGTGGCACAACATTTTCAAAATAAAACAATAAGAAAACGGTAGCACTTTATAGACTAGTTGAACTAGTGTATAACGGTAGCATTTTAAAAGTGCTACCGTTTTCTTATTGTTTGATTACTGTTAAGACTAGTACGGCTCACCATATTATTTTCAGAATAGTTATGTATATTGGTTATTTCAATACATAACAGTGATATGCATTGAAATTTTAAAATTTAGGGGCAAAACGGGAGTGGGGGGAACGTTCCCCGTTCCCCCTACTGGATCCGCGCCTTTAATGTAATATCTGGGGCGTAGGCTGGTTTCGGTTTGGGATGGGGGAGGGTGCGAAAGAAACGGGCTGGGGTGTGCGAAAAGTTAAAATGCGGAACTAATGCGGAATTAAATTAGCCTACGCCCATCCGTGTTAAGCTCACTTAGTTGCCTGTGGTCCAGGTGCTGGAACAAGTCTTCCGAAAAAGGACTATAAACCGTGGCCCATGTGTACTCAATTGGCTCATGTGTACTTTAAAGAACCCAGTACATCTTTCCAGACGAGTAGGGCGTTACCCCGGTGTACTGGTTAATACCAGCGCTTACGGGCCATAGGTCCTTTGCTGGATGTAGTACCTACGTAAACGTAAACGTACTAATTTCTGTTCCTTTGTCAGAGAAAACAAAAAATTACCAAACTAGACAAAGTTCAAGGCGAGGTCGATGAATTGAAAGACATCCTGGTACAAAATCTCGAGAAAATTTTAAGCAGAGGCGATAAACTTGATGTTCTCATGGATAAAGCTGAACAACTTGAAATACATGTAAGTAAAAGTTAAATACCCACACACACGCACGTGACACAATCTAATTCCCTCTAAAGCCCAGGAACAGTGGTGGCGCCTGGATTTGCCAGGTGAAGTGGGGTGGGGGGAATGTCCCCGACGAAAAGAATGGGCGTGGTCGGGCTCAAAATCTATCAAAAGTGGAGAAGCCCCGCAAAATTTGATAATTTAGTGATTTTAAAGGCTTATTTACGGTAATGGATTTGGAGTCTACTTACTAATATTTAGAAAATACATATACATTTGTTTTCTCCCTAACGAATTATGGTTTTTCTCCCCGACGTTGGTAGGTGGGTGGGGGGCATCTCTCCCCAACAAAAACAAATTTCTAAATAGCTAATAATTAAAATAATTATATTAAAAAAATTATAAAAAATCACAAGAAACAGGGCTAAGAGAAACAAGAAACGCACCAACCAACGCACAAAAAACACAAATCACACAAAAACACTCATAAAAAATGTCAAGTCAGTACTAAAAAAATTAACAATACATTCTTATAACAGTTAGTACTTCAGTAGTTACTACTAGGAGACAGGTTCTTCACCCTAAGTCACACTTACAATGACATGTACAAGGCAATACCTTATATAGTTTTGTGTCAACATTTTTGTCGTTTCTATCTCAACTAGAACAAATTATTATTTAACATTATCATACATTAATCATTACTTCTTGTTCTTTATTTGTAGGCTCATGCATTTCAGAAGACGGCAAAGAAAACTGAAGGACGGTTTAAGGATCGAAATAGGCGTTATAAAATTCTTTTAGGAGTTGTTATTGCTGTTATAATAATTATAGTTATTGTCGTACCCATCGCATTGTCCCTTTAATAACTTCAAAATTAAAGTTAGATATGAGTCTAGATAGGCCTAATCCACTGTCAAACAGTGCATTTTTGGGAGGATTCGTAAATTTAAAGAAGACAACAATGGTGTTGCCGAATTGACGGATTGTTGTAGGCCTACTTGTGCGCATTTTGTGGGTGTATTTTGTCTAATAGGCCTAAGATTTGCATTAAAATAATAATGCGTTATATAACGTTGATTGTTCGAGGAAAACGGAAGAGAGCGATTAAATCAATATATGAGGATAAGCGTGATATGGACACCAGTTCCATCAGATCATGAGTAATTAATGCGGATATGTTTGAATATTCATTCTTAGCGATGTACACCTAAAAAATTTCGATAATTTCAATCGATGGTCGCCTGTCAAAAATGGCGCCAAGATTTTCCCGACGGTGGAGTTTCTGGGAAGGAGGTATCAGTAAGCGGGGCCAAGGGTCGCCCAGAACTACTAACGAGTCTCAAAATTATGTAAAAAAATATACTTTTCTCCCTGACAAATCGTCACTGAAGCGTACTTAATGAGTGTAATGTTTCGTCCAATGAGATTAGGCAATTGTGTCGTTTTAATTTACATATTATATTAAACTTTGCCGTCCTGAAACACAGCATAAACAATCATAAAAAGGCACTCATGAGGCACAAATGAGAGGAAAGACGCGAACTTTCAACGTTGAAAACGAATTTATAACAACCGTGTACACGCAGGTACCTCGACGGCAGTTTGCTTTGCGTGTCGGTATTATATCGCTTATAATAAAACAGGACATGCACATAGCAGATTAGATTTTCGAAGATATCAAAACTTTATTAAAATTGTAGGTGTTGTTTTACATTGCCGTTGCTAAAACATTAAAGATAAAGTGTGTTAATATTTAAAAAACATAATAAAATAAAATTTGTTTCATTTGTACATATAAGTTTTAAGTTACGTTTCAAGATATATATATATATATATATATATATATATATATATATATATATTATCACAGAAATAGCAGCATTAATAAATGTCGAACCATAGAGAAAGAAAAGATTTATTTATTTCTCTATTTAATTATGCGTTTTAAATCTGCACATTAACTTGTTATTATAATGTTTGATTACTACAAAACGCTTTCTATAGTTTGGTTTATTGAGAATATTAAAATAATTATTCATATAATGTTTTTCAAAAAATATTACATTTATTTATAGTGTATTCTATGGGTTTTAGACAAATTATTTGTTGAATAAAACTTCAATAAACACATATGTTTGCATCTGTGTATATGCATCTTTGCCTATGTATATATTATTTGAATGTAAGCAGATCAGATATATAATATCCTCATTCCATTGTGTGGTGCAGGCGACCACTGACCTTTTCCTTTCCTGTCTGCAGCATTAGTCTATAATGTTTTCTGGTGTACGTTAGCCGTTTTTCCTTCAAAATCAAGTTGGAAATTATTTTAAATTATTATTTTTAGGTCTATTTATGAATGGGCCCCTAATAGCCCTGGCCCCCAATGCTTTGCAGTGGCTGCACTGCCCGTAGCTACGCCACTGGTGTGGACTCTCACGCACCACTCACCGCCAAATCCTGCATCCGCCCCAGAGGGTGCACTGTATTGGGAGGTCTTCTGTTGCAGACAAAAATTATTTTCTATTCAATAAGAGATTCTTTCTTCTAAGTATATTATATATAACACGTATTACATACT